>NW_017732167.1:0-26593 GCF_001890085.2 Hipposideros armiger
TGGGGAAAGGGAACAGTTTTGGGGAACTGGGGAAGGGGAACAGCCAAATTGTCTTCAATCTTATTTGTGGAGGGTGCAGCTAGCTCATCTCCAAGTCCAGTTGCCATGCTGCTGCCTGTCGGCAGTTTGCGGCCTTTCAGCTCAAGGTGCCGTGTTCAATCTTAGTTGCGGGTGGGCATAGCCCACCATCCCATGTGGGAGTCGAACCGGCAACCTTGTTGTTAGGAGCATGTGATCTCACCAGTTGAGCCATCCTGCCACCTGTTGGCAGCTCAGCAGCAGCTCAGCTCGGGTGCAGCTCACTGGCCCATGTGGGAATCGAACCGGCGGCCCTGTTGCTCAGGGCTCCCTGCATTTTAAATGAGGACTGGACGAAGCTGAGGTCCAGGGAGCCTGACCCTGTGGTGGGGGAGATCGGCCAGAGGCTGGACGCAAACTGCAGATGTGCAAGTACACAGTGTGTGTCAGGAGCCCTGGGAGAGAGGACTTGGTCCAGCGAACGATGGAGGTGTGCCAAGTGCTGTGGCGTTCTCTGTGTGGGATTCACATCCAGGGCACCTGGCATCGCCGTGGCCTTCAGAAGCACTGTACCCCAAATCCCTGGTGAGCTTGGAGAATGGCCTGGAGCCCCTCAGGGGATAAGAAGAGCGGCCGCCGTCGCTGCAGGTCCACCACTTCGGCCCCGAGATGGGCAAAACTTCAGAGACTGGACTCTTTTTCCTGGGGTCCTTCTACCTGCCCCTGCTCTCTCGGTTCTTATTAAAGTACCTGGTTCTTCCAAATCTTGCAACAAACTTGATGCTTCACAAAGATGTATCGGGAACTCTTGTGTTGCATCCTCTAGTGTGAGGAGTGGGTAGCGATGTGGTACTTGGACTGACTTCGGAACAGCTCTGCACCTGTGCATGTTGTACTGCTCCTGCCCCTGTTCCCTTGGCTTTGAACCCTCAGCTCCCTTGTCCATTTCTCCTTTGAGGCAGGATGCTGTTTCTTGCTCACATGGCACACACGCTACCTTCTTCCTGTAGATGCTCCATTTGAAAGAATCCGGCTTCTTCCTCTTTTTGACACAACACGTAGCGTCAGGGAAGGGAAGCGAGGTCAGCATGTGTGTGAAACACTGGCCGACTGATTGTCGAACATGCTGCTGTGGCATGAAACCGAGTCCAGGCTCCTGTGCCCCAGGGCTGCGAGGACAGGACTCGATAGGACAGGACTCCACTTGTCTCTCCAGTGAGGCTTCACTCTGTGGCTGAGCGACAGGCTGGAGACACAGACTGTGTGCATTCTCAGTGCTATTGGGTTAGGGGGGCACCCTCAAACCCCACGGTCCTGGGCTGAGGCTCTGTCTCAGCCTCTTCTGCCCGGGGGGATCTTGGACAAGCCATTGGAACCTCAGTTTCCTCATCTGGAAAACAGGGATGATAATGTCATATTTTAAAGGGGGGGTAAAAGGACTGTGGATACTCCCAGACTATATTGGGGGCCTGACGAATGAAGTGCTTGGTGCTTAGTGTTTCTGAGCAGATAGGCATACATAGAATAATTCTTTAAAAAATACATGGTGACAAGCATTTCATGAGAGTAAATGTCCATGCACAGGAGTAGAAACTGGCAAATTTTCTATCAATCAGCCAATCTATCTTACTGCCGGGATTGTGGTCTTCCTGGAGAAAAGTTACCATCCAAGGCAGATAGCCTAGCCTGTCCTATGTTAGGTGGTTGAGGGCATGAACCAAAAGTAAACACCAACTCCAAAGTAAAGCCCCACCGCCCAAGGTTTCAAAATAAAGAAGTTTCTGTGATGATGACCTTTAACACACTTTAAAATATATAGCTTAACGTTCAAAGGATTGATCAGTTTGTTGAAATTTGGTGACCTTAGGTCATTTTAAGTTACATTTAAAAACTTATCTGAAACATTGAGAAATCACGCAGCTTTGTGACTTTAGAAATAACCTTGGACGTTCTTCTTTTCATTCTTATTTATTGTTTATAATTGTTTATCTTCTTAGATTCAGACCCATCGATTTGGCACTGCTCGAGGGGTTGTGTTTAGGTCAGAAAATATGACTTTATTGATATGCTAAGAGATTTCCACTTCAATACTTGGGAAGGAATGGAGATTGAATCAGGCAGGATTGCTGCTAGTTCCGGAAAGTGTGTTACTCCTGAAGTAACAACAAATAAATTGACAGTTGTAATCTTTGGGCTTATCACCAGTGCGATCTACTGCTTCTTCACCAGGCCCGCCCCCAGGATAAAGCATTCATGGTGTTGGTAGAATCACCTCTCCAGTCTCCAGATG
Source organism: Hipposideros armiger (assembly GCF_001890085.2). NCBI lineage: Eukaryota > Metazoa > Chordata > Mammalia > Chiroptera > Hipposideridae > Hipposideros > Hipposideros armiger. Next base: position 2,309 of record NW_017732167.1, read on the forward strand.
TTAGCGGATTGCCTAGCTTGTTGCGTCGTGTATTAATCCTGAATAAGCATTCACGATAATATAAGAGTCACATAAAAACCCATCACCTGCTGCAACTTGGTTTATCAAGAATTAGCATGCACCAAGGACTTAAAAAGTGCATTAAATGGAAAAGTGAGAGACCTCAGGGCTGTTTGTGCCAACAGAGCTCGGCTGCCGACAACTCTTAAGAAAGTTGCCTTTCCGTGGGTCACCCTGCAGCATTTTCCTTTTAAAGATGGTCTGGGTCAGTTTCCTGTTTCGTAGACGTACTTCTTTGTGCAGAAAGTTTCTGGTTAGCATAACTACTAAGAAAAAGAATGTCAGGGGTCTTCAGCATTTTTATTCTTTGGCCAAGATTACTCTACTTTCAGATGTGTGAAGTCCAGTGTGGGGGTGTATATATGTATGTATGTATGTATAGGAATGCATTTATATTTTAAAATTATTTTTTATTTTATTGAAAAAGCATGTGTTCGTGTGGTAACATATTCAGAACGTGAATGGGAAGCTGTCTCCTTCCTCCTGAAGACCCCAGGCCCACCACAGCTAATGGTTTCTTACGTATCTTTTTAGAAAGAGTCTCCGCACAACCGCGCACTTTAACTCACGTTTACTGTTGCAGAAATGGAAGCATGCTGACGAACACTAGCATGCCTTGCTCTTCTTTCTGGGGTCCCTTCCATATCAGCACATGCTACGTGTTTTTTAAATGACTTCATAGAACGTCACTGTATGGGTGTGACTTTTGGTCAGGCAGCTGTGTGGTGTGCCGTCTGCTGTCACAGTAAGGCTGTGGTAGCGTGTATCTTTGCCCAAGTGGCTTTCCTGTCCGGAGTGGCCACTTCTCTCTGTGGGGTGTGTGGTGGTGGGACAGGACCTCCAATGAGGTGTGACATTAGGATGGTGGTCGTCAGGATTAGATGGCGCCTTTCTGAGACCCCTTAGCCCCACGCTGGTCCCTTTCCAAGTATACCCTCTCCCCGCCCCTCTTGGCCCACACAGCGGCCTGTAGAAGTGGCCGGACCCAGGACTGACTGCCAAGAATAGTCCCAAACCACCATCCGTGGGCTCTGAACACATCATGTGGTCTTATAGTCACACCAGGCATCACGTCCCGTTCTCTTTCCGCTAATCCCATGGTTCTTGACGGGCGTGGTTTTGCCCCCTGGGGACATTTGGTGATGTCGGGAGACAGTTTTGGTTGTCACCCCATTGGAGGAGACACTGCTGGACCTTCTGCAGCGCATGGGACAGCCTTCCCACGAAGAATGACCCAGTCCAATGTCACTAGTGCTGCTGTGGGAATCCTGTTCTAGACTTTGCTTTCTGAGAGGTAGAACATCTATTTGCAGGGGACGTCATGGACCCCACCCAGGCCCTGATTGGGTTTAGAGTGAGATCAGGCCAGGGCAGGCTGGACTTGGACGTGGTGGCCACCTAATGTGAAGGGAGGCTGGACTTGCTTCCATGGGCAGGAGGCAAAGTCTCCTCCAGGCCGGCAGCCACGTGGCTCTCGGGGCCAGTGCCTGATACGCAGAGGGTGAGTGTGCAGCCTTGGATGGCCAGCGTCCCATACGGTGAGGTTGAGTGATTAAGGACACCAGTCATTCTAGGTGCTCCCAAGAATCAAATACACGTAAAGAGCAGCGGCTCTCAGTCCTGTCACTCCAGTTAGGAGGAGGACTGGGGACATGTATGTGGGCGAGGGCAGAGCAGGGAGGGAGGAACAGGGACAGGAAACAGCAGTGACAGGAGTGCGTTTGTCACCTCTCCCGAAGCACCTATTTTCAGGAGCAGGGAAGTCTAATATCTGGTTCCCTCGTGGACAGGTCTGAGTGGGGACTTTCAGGCCCCGGTGACAGCACTGAAGGTGAAGCGTGAGGTGCATTCACGAAGGCCTCCTGCCTGCCTGCTCCCTGGCCAGGAAGGGTTGAGACTGCAGGCTGGACGCAACAAGTTGGGCCCTTTCTGCTCCTGAAGCAAACATATGCGCTTTTATTCTTGTCCGACTCTCTCTCTTCCTCCCTGTTTCGTTTTTCTTATCAGAGGCAGTATGTTTCAGAGAACTTGGGGAGCCCTGGTCAGACCAGCTGTTTGTAATATGCCAAAGGCGGTTGTGTTGGCACCGACGGCTCTTCTGAAAGCCGGACCGAATCCCTCGGGCCTGTCTTGCTTTGTTTGTAATGACGGAGAGTGAGCTCGTCTGATGTAACTGGTGTGGATCGGAGAGTGTTCCAGGCCGTACCTAGGCCTTGGGTGGGGAGAATTAAACGGAGCTGGGATGATAAAGCATGTTTTTCTGGAATTTATTATCTGCGTCAGTCAAAAGTGTGGGCTGCAGCATTTCCATTCAAAACGTGTCACTGGCCTTGGCCACCCGCCCCTCCCGCTGCAGGGACGGGAGGGGTCTGTGCCTTTGGCTGGGGCACCTGCAGGAAATTACTTGAAGACGGAAGATGTGTTCATTGTCCTTTGGGAGTGTTCTTGCCCTTTCAAATGTGTTCTTTCAGAAGAGGCATTTGATGGACTATCCTCAGTGTGAGATAAACCTGCTCCCTGAGTTCAGGACTAATTGTCCTCAGGGACGTGAGGACGGAACTGTGAGATGAGCAGACAGTAAAGGACACATGGGACTCTGGGAGAACCATGTGGACATGCTCCCGCCACCCTGTGGGTCTCAGGCTGCAGGCCCCTCTGAGAAGGCAGGGAGCAGCCTTGCTGGGGTTTTGCAGGTTCTGGGAATCCAGCACATGTGTGAGATATGCCTGCACTTCTGTGGTGGCCGGCCAGGTACTAGACATTGTCAAACACCCCCATTCATTGTGTTTTCACCTCTGGGGCGGGAAGGCCGTGGGTTTGGGGAAGGCTGGCTGAGGACCTCTGACCATGTACCCCGGGAGCCGGAGTTGTCCCTCCTGGGGACGTCAGGAAGGTTAGATGCGGCCTGACACTGGTGGCCCCACGTCCTCACCCTCTCACTTTGGATCTATGCTTGGCGCCGTCCTGAGAGATGCAGGTTGGGGTTCCTATTCCTCCAGGGCTCCCCACTTCCTTCATGACCTCCGAGACCCGAGGCCAAGTGCTCTCTGCCCACCCCGCTGGCTCCCGCACCTCGCAGCGCTCCCCTTCCACCAGCCCCAGCTCCTGTCCTAGGCCCTGTCACCCTTCTGAGCATGGCGGGGACCTGAGGCAGGACCCGGCACAGAGGCCCCCCGCTGCCTGCCCAGCTCCACCCTCCTGAACCACAGGCTTTCCTCATTTGCACCGTCTCAGCCAGGCAGGCCCTGTCACACAAAGCAAAACTGGCGACTTCCGCCCCCCGTTGTTTCTCCTTTCCTGCTTGTGGTGGACAGAAGAATGATCCCCAGAGATGTGCACGCCCTGAACCCAGACCTGTGAACATGTCACCTCAAGGTGAAGGGATCGTGCAGGTGTGATGACCTGTGGGCTGGGGGTGGAGCTGGTCCTGGTGTATAAGGGGGACCCACCTACTCCTGAGGGTCCAAGTCAGAGAAGGAGACAAGGGGCAGAAGCAGGGTGGGAACGATGTGGGGAAGGGGCCATGAGTCGGGGAATGTGGGCACCTCTGCAAGCAGGAAGAGGCAAAAAACGATTGTCCCCTGCAGCCTCCAGCGGGACCAGCCACACAGACACTGGCTTTGGCCCCAGGAGCTGGGTCGGACTTTTGACCTCTAGAATTGCAGGATGATGACTTGTGTTGTTTTGAGACGCTGTATTTGTGGTAATTTGTTACAGTAGCAATAGGAAACCTGTCACTGTTCTGTCACTGAGAGTACAGGTGCCTCTTCCGGTGCCTGCGTGTCCCCAGTACCTAGCGTGGTGCCTGGCCCGTGGCAGGCCTTTGGTAATGAATGAATGTCTGCCGTGGGTGTTTTATTTGTCATTCTAGTCACTCCTCAAACACATGTTGAGCAGACGTTGTTGTGCTGTGACATGGCCCTTGCCAGCAAGGAGCTTGTGATCTGAGGGGGACATGTGGAAAGAAGTGTCCCGGGATCTATGGGGGAAGGGACAGAAGCCAGTGCGGCTGGGGGCTGGGGCTGGGCTGGTGGGGATGTCTCAGAGAGCAGGCGGTGGTCTGGCTGCCGAGTCTGCGGTCCCGGGGTAGATGCATTCCAGGCCAGCAGGTAGTGGTAGGAAGGAAAGGCTGGGAAACCGGCAGAGCCAGCTGCTCTGCTCCGGGAAGGGCTGGGGTTGCCCGAGGCTGGGGGACGGTAAGGGCTGGCTGGAGGGAGGCCTGGAACGCCTTGTCTTGGGAGCTATATGCCTCCTCCAGGGTGTCTGATGAGGGACTGCAGTGCTCAGAGATGCCGTTGCATACGTGACCCTGGCAGCGTGAAGGGTGTGACTGCAGGCCACCCCAGGGACACGCAGGAAGCGCGTTTCATGTGCAGGCATCTGAGCGCTTTGTGTGGACAAGAGCCTGCAGCAGCCACGTCATCGCCATCCTGGGACATCAGTACACTCAGGCTCAGACAGTCCAGGTCACTTGTCTGAGGGCATGCACTCGTGTCCAGGGTTTCGCTAAACAGCGTGACTGGAGGCCAGCATGTGCCCCCTGGCCAGGCTACTCCCCGGAGGACACCACCTGTGAGACGGCGAAGGGCTGAGCTGAGGCAGCAGCAGCGGGAGGAAAGGAGGAGGGGACAGCCAAAGGTTTGCTCATCAGTGAGGTGTGGGCGGTGGGACACAGCGAGCAGGGGTCCCTGCAGGACTCCTGGCCCTTAGCCAAGATGTGTGTTGCCTTCCAAGTAAAACCAAACACTCCAGAGCAAGGGCTTCATGTAATTTATTTATGAATTCTTTATTCTGCATGAGGGTGCGTGAGTGAATTCATTTTCTTCCTCCCCAATCCAGGGGACAGTGAGTGTCGGGCTTTCTGTCAGGCCTGTCTCAGCCCAGGTTTCAAGCCCTGCCTCCACCATGGCCGTGCATTCTAAGCACTCCAATCTCATGGCATCGCGGTTGTCAGGATTCAATGAAATACCCACAAAATAATAACGTCTCTAGTATAGGGGCCGGCACATAGTAGGTGCTCAGTTTGCCAGCTGCCTTCCATTTCTTTGCCGTGAGGCTTTTGCCGAGTTAATTAAAGAAACCTCACTGATGTTAGCATAAAAACAAGTGTCTTTCCACTGAAAACTGGACAATGATAATTATGCTGGTTCCCTGGTTGCCTGGGCTACTGGGAAGTTCAGAAATAAATTCCGTGCTCAGGAGTTGAAGTTGTCTTCACCAGAGTTCTACATATTGTTTCCCCTCCCACTTCTTTGATTCTTTGTTTCTGATTTTGCCTTGTTCTCATTATTTTGACCTAAGCTTCTGAGTTAATAATACAGATGTGTGTACCCTTTATCCATTTCCCCCAATGTTATGTAGTTGTAACACCTTATAAACTACATTCCACCTAGGAAACTGATATTGATACAATCCATTGGCCTTATTCACATTTCTCCAGCTTTGCATACACACAGGTGTGTGTGTGTGTGTGTGTGTGTGTGTGTGTGTATGTGTGTGTGTGTATTCCATAAAAGGGTAGTGCCAGAGATCCTTGTGATGAATTATTCCATATCTGGACAACAGTGGTTGTCACAAATGAATGTGTAGTAAAATCACATATGTAGCATTTTTACACTTCTCATAATTACATCTTCTTCATGATGCCTGGGGCTTCTGGGCACATCCTAACTGCTTAATAAATATTCGCTATAAATATAGACATTAACAAATATGATTCCTTAGAGAACAGAAATGGCCCAGAAAATGTGAGGCAGATCTCCGAAGTCCTGTGTCCTCTAAGGGGCATGGGTGGGGCAGCGTCAGCCCTGTCTGGCAGCGGAGACCCAAGCTCAGGGACCCGCTGGGCTGCTTCCCAACCAGGAGGCGTCGCTGTGCACGCTGGGCCTTGGTGTCCTGATCTAGAAAATGAGGATGTTTCATTAATCATCCCAATGGTCTGTTCCAGAGTCAAAAGCTTTGTAATCCTAGAGCCAGTGACCTCCTTTAACAGTTTGGTCTTTGAGTTTATCAGTTCAGAGTTTGTTTAATTTTCAAGCTTCGGACCACGGAAGAAAAATAATCTTCCACTTGATTTCTGACCGTCTCTGAGAAGACTCAAAGATCTCATCTGCACGAAGATTCCAAAGCAGAGTTTCAGCTGGGGAGACCTGAGGACGCTCGGAAATGTTTGGTGTCCATGTGGCCGGCAGCCCAACCTGGGCCGTGGGGCTGCCCACCGATACTCGCATGCTAAGCAGGCTTGCTGGGTGTATCCCTTCCCAGCCTGTGTCTGTCAGCACAGGGGACGCTCTGCTGCAGTGAGGAACAGCACCACCAGTGTCAGTGCCCAGCAGTGTGGGACTTAGTCCCTCTCGTGCACAGTACTCGGGGAGGACTTCCAGATTGCTGTCCTCCATGTTGGGGGCTGGGATGACCCATCTGTCAGAAGCTGCCCCTGACCCCCAAATATGAGCCAGAAAGCGACCAAAGGCAAAGAGAGAGAAACCAAACTCACTGGGCGAGAAGCACATCCTGCTGACCTCTTGTCCGGAGTGAGTGTGCAGCTTGGAACGTGGGCTCCATCCCAGCTCCGCTTCTCACCAGCTCTGTGGCTTCAGGCAGCTCCCACCCCTCTCTTGCCTCAGTTTCCTAATGTGCAAAATGGGAATGGTGGCGTTCCCTCTCAAAGGGCCGTGGGACTGGGTCACCTGACCAACACAGGTGCAGAGCATGCCACTGTTTGACATATGTAAGCACTCAATCAATCTTACCTGTCATTATTTTGCTTTGCTCTTTACTCCTAACTTGGCCTCCCGTCCCTAGAAACATGAGACACCCTCGGGCACTCAGCCTGTGTGTTTGCAAGTGTGTCTCGTGGCACCAACTTATCTCTTGGGCGGAACCCAGGGGTTATACTGTGCGTGCATCTTAGATGCCTCCAGCTTGTGCTACTGGGTTTAGCAGTGGGCAGGAGGCACACGGGCCAAACATGGCGACCTTGGCTAAGCGGTTTCACTTTTCTTGAATTTCAGTGACATTATCTGAAAAATGGGTATGAGGGTGAGGGAGAGAAAACTGGGTTTGTGGTGAGGGTTCGGCCTCCCGATGTCCCCAGGTCTTCTAGTGCCCTCTTCTGCCTCAGAGACTGTCACCGCGGCAGACACGAGTAGGCCACCAGAGCAGTGAGTGCTTTGAATACAAGGAGTCTTCAGTGTGACAAAGCCGTGTGCCTGGGCACCTGGTGTGTGTAGGAACCTTCCTCACTGGAATCGCACCTTGGGCAGGCCGGAGGCCATGCTGCCTTGGGTCCCCCATCTTCAGCATTTTCCCACTTTTGCTCCTTTTGACCTAAGACTTCAATAGGAGCTCTTGGGGGTGGGGCAGGATGGGGTCCAGAGTTCCAGGGTCACACTCCACACTGCCCTGCCCTCCAGGAAGGGTCTGCTATCCATTCACTTCCAGGTGGCTCCTTGGTCCCTCTGGCTAAAGGACTCCTAGCACAGAGAGGCTCTCCAGAGTCCCACATGTCCTCACGTGTCACATTAGTATGAGGACAGAGAAGGCAGTTCTGGGGTTTTAAATGAATGGTAACACCTAGTGTCTCAGATCCTTGTCGTGCGTGCGTGCGTGCGTGCGTGCGTGTGCGTGCGTGCGTGTGTGTGCGTGCGTGCGTGTGCGTGCGTGTGTGTGCGTGTGCGTGTGTGTGTGTGTATGCGCGCGTGTGTGGTGGGGGTGGCAGGGCCACACCCAGGGGAAGAACCTCAGCAGGGCGTCCTGTCTGCACATTGGTGTGAAATTCAGCTCTATGAAACATCTTTATTACTGACCTGGAAATCGGTATAAACAGAATATTAATTAAGCTCTGAATCCTAAATTGGGAGGTGTTGCAAAAGATGGACTAATCACTTTATCATTTACTCAGAGGACAGAGCTTGTGTTATTCAGTGGATCTACTGCCAATGAAAAGTGGAACGCATCTCGGTTGACAGCACTGTTTGCTCAGTTTGTAGCTGGTATTTTAGTTGGCTTCTTCACATGTATATTCTTAAACTGGATGACTTTCTATTCGTGTTCCTTTCAGAATGATGGCTCATCCTGTTTGTGTATTGAGGACCCAACTAGAGAGGAAATATTGTTGACAGAGTGAGCGGGTGTGACAGAAGCCCGGAGGGAGAACCTGCACAGCCCTGCAGGGCAGTCACCCCAGTGGTCTGGGGACAGCCCTCCTGACCCGCAGACCTTCCGCCTCCTCAGACTTCACCTGTTCTCTGGCAGGCGTCGCCCTTAGGAAGAGCTTGCTGGGAGCTGAGCATGCTCTGTATAGTGCGTAGAGCCTATGGTGTAGATTTGGGACTAGGAGCCCTGGGTGTTAGTCCTTGTTCTGCATTTTCTGGGCTTTGATAGAGTCAGTCACCCTCTCTGAGACTCAGTTTATCTGTGGAAGGAGTGTAATATGGGTGTTCACAGAGTAATGCTGGGAGAATTAAATGAAGTGATATTCTTGAAAGAACTTTGTGGAAGGTAAAACCGTCCGAAGCTAGTGTGACAGGATTAATTCTCAAACAGCGAGGCATGCTGTCCCCATGTGTAGACAGCACTGCAAACGATTCTCAGCAGAGCGGCCAAGAACATTTGGAAACATGGATGGGAAATTCAATCTGGAAAAATGCTAGTGAATACTTGGGGACAGTAGAAAATTGGCAGGGTTTGCAGTTGGCAAAATTAATCAAATTATTTTTCAAATGCTTGGGTTCAACAAACTATGATGAGTTTGCCGAGCACCTTTTCTTATAAATTTTGGGTCTTTTGTTTCAGCTAAAACATGATCCGTAAGCTTCTGACTTGTTTGTGCTTCATTTGCTAAAAGGCTATTAGCAGCCATCAGATGCTCTGAAAACCTGCTGTGTCCACTGCAAAGATGCGCTCCAGATTTCTTTCTTCAGAAACTTCACTAGCCAGACACGCAAAGGATGTCTGGTGTACTTAGGTATTATTCAGTCAAAATCCTTGTTAAAAAATTGTTTTGACTGTATATATTGAATTTTTGGAAAAAAAATCTGTTGGCTATTCAGGTTGGAATTTATTGCTTGATGCCTACAAACCATCCTTCTCCCTTTTGCAGTTCTGACTGAGAGAAGATAAACACAGACATGAGCTGGTTACAGCTCAGACTAGGAGCTTCAGTACTCTATGAATGGGATAGCTGGGGTGCAGCTTGGACGTGGGGCTCTGTGGAGCTCCCACTGCTCTGGGTCACCTAGCTGGGAGCATGCTGTGACAAGCAGGACTGAAAGGCCATTGGCCTCTACACCCTGCTCATGCACCCTGAGCTGGGTGGGCAGTTTGGACCCATCATTTCTCCTCTCTCCATCCCGTGGGCAGCTCTGTGTCTGAGTCCCAGAAGAAAGGCTCCGGGGACATTTCCAGGCCCGGCCCACTCAGATCTCAGGAGGCTGGCTTAGTCATCAGATCTTTTCTGTGACAGCTTTGCCTTCTGGGTGGTTTGGCGAATTATGTTGAAAGTGGAGTTGGAGGAACAGGAGACACAGCAAAAAAGCTGTGACCGTTCCCCAAGATGCTCTCGTCCTGAGCCCGTGACGCAGGGGTCCCTGCCGAAATTGAGTGTGAGTTTGTTTGTTGTGTCTGCCCTGGGGTCCGCGGAATAGCAGTTCTCCCTGAAAAGGCCTGGCAAGGGGCGAGCTTTTTCTTTGTAATTGTAAATGAGCAATGCTTTTCAAATTAAGACAGAGTGGCGCCAACTTCCAGAAATGAATCCAACCCAATGAAATCATAAACATATTTCACATGTTATGCAGGACGTATACACAGAATATACTAACACACAATACGTGCAAACATTCCCACTGGGCAGTAGGACACAGCCAGGCCTGGGATGGAAAATTCTCTCTCCAACCCCGTCTCCTCCTCTCCTCTCACCTCCATTGCTGGGATTGTAGGAGAGAAGGAAGTCACATCGCTCTGCTCCCTTTTTATTTCTGGATGTCTGTGCATGGATACGTTTCACACCTTTCCCAAACCTATAGGTTGCATGGTATGAAGGAGAGAGCTGAGCTGTTTTCTCTTGATTCCAAATGCATCCCGCGTGTAGTAACCTTTCTATTTTAATGGTTCCCTTTCAGTTTCCTGGGAAAAGTCCTAGAATCCCAAGGTAGAAACACACGTAAGGAGGAGATGAGTGAGAAATATATAACGTCCATCTACCATATTTCCCCATGTATAAGACGCACCCTTTTTCGAAAACTTTGGGGTCTAAAAACTGGGTGCGTCTTATACAGTGGTTGTATGAGCGCAAAAACAAGCATGAAAAAAGCGGGAAATGCAAGTAAAAAAAATCTACAACCACTGTATACGACACCCCCAGTTTTTAGACCCCAAAGTTTTCGAAAAAGGGTGCGTCTTATACATGGGGAAATACGGTAAGTGAAAATCATCCCCTTGGCATCCTGAACTGGAGCGTGAGTGAGACCCGTTGGTCTGTCCTGGCCTGTGTCCTGATGTCGGTTCTGACTCATCCAGACCAGGAGACCCTGGGCCAGAATGTGGGGTCCCTCTCTAGGTTTCCTCGAGTCCATTCAGGAGTCCTTTGGGCATGTGCTCTGTGTATCTCTTGATTGCCTGGAGCTTCTTGTGATTAGCTTGCAGCTCACCATTTAGCAGATGGTACTTAAGTGGAAAGAGTGGCCTCTATGGGCTTAATGCTTCCTCGTAAGTAGTATGAAGGGGCTTTTCCAACACGACCTGTGACTCCACCAGAGTAGGAAGCTTTAGTTCCACTCGACTGTGTAGTCCTTCAAATCTATTCTTTTTTATTGAGGTAAAATGCGCATGGCAAAAATTTTACCGTTTTAGCCAGTTTTAAATACACAGTTGAGTGTATGAAGTGCATTCACGTTGTTGTGCAGACATCTCCCCATCCGTCTCCAGAGCTTTTTCATCTTCTGAAACTGAAACTCTGTCCCTGGACACTCGCTTCCCATCTCCCCGCCCCGCAGCTCCTGGCAATCACCCTCCACTTTCATACAGTGCATTCTTTAAGTCTAAATGTTCACCCTAAAACCCAAAATTCAATCCTGTCTGAAACCATATGGCCACAGGAGCAGTGTCCCCATCCACCTCTGGGTTGCCTCGTCTCAGGAAGCAGGCAGTTGCTCGTGGTGGTCTGTGGCCCCGAGTGTTGGAGGTGTCACCATGGAGCTTGGTCACCCACTGCCCGCCCTCCTGAGGACTGGGGTCCCCCTAGACCCCACACTGAGGGGAACCTGGGAAGCCAGGTTCTATGTCTCATGACCCTGCTCTCCTCAGCGCCGAGCCCACTGAGCACAGGTGGTGTCCCACCCAGAGACAGATGGTGGCCCAGCCAGCAGCGGCTGTGCCTGTGGGACCAGGCTTTGCAGAGTGCGTGAGCTGCCAGGCTCGTCTCTCAGGAAAGTGGAAACGGGGTGTCTGGGTACGTTGCTGAGCATCTGAGGTGAAAATTCCAGCAAGTTCCAGAAAATTCCAGAGAACGGTGTGCGTTCACTTGGGCTGCTATAACAAAGTGCCACAGACTGGGTGGCTTAAATAATAGAAATTTATTTTCCCATAATTCTGGAGGCTAGAAGTCCAAGGTCAAGATGTCAGCAGAGTTGGTTTCTCCTGAGGCCTCTGTCTTTGGTTTCTAGATGGTAGTCTTCTCCGCTTGTCTTCACATGGCCTTCCTTCCAAGCTCATCTGTGTCCTCTTCTCTTCTGATAAGGACCCAGCCATCTTGGATTAACACCTAATCCAGTGACCTCACTTAACTTAATGACCTCGTTACAGACCTTTTCTCCAAATAAGGTGCATTCGGAGGTAGAGGGGTTAGGACCTCAACATACGCAGAGACACATTTTGGGGGGACACATTCAGCCTATCACAAAGGCTCTGTCTTGGGGTGCCATCACGGATGTTGTCGCTTCTGAGGCTACCAACTGGGCGAAAGCAGAATGGAGCCGACTCAGAAAGAGAACGGAGATGCTGTGACGTGTGAGAGGCCGTGGGGCCCTGAGGGAGGCCCGGGGAAAGCACGGGCTTCTGTGCCCGAGGGTTTCCGTGCACCAGCTGCGCGTTTCCATTTCCTTAAAGAAAGCTGAGAAGGCCCCTCTCCATGGCGCCAGGCGGGCCCGCTCTTGTACAGCCGTAGAGGTTATCACATGTGGTCCATAGGACTGTGCTAAATCGCCGTTCTGTGGCGCAGCTCAGTGTGCCCAGAGCTGGGTAGAGGTTAGCCCAGCAATATCACATCTCTCTGGAAGGCCCGGGGTTGATTTGTATTTGCTGTGCTTTGGGATCATGGTGATTAGTACTATTTGCTGAAGGCTCCAAAATAATTCCCCTTCTATTTATTTCTTTCCTGAAATTTAGTCTTTCAGCCAAACAGTGTGGTCCTCACCCCATGTTTGTTAAAAAGGTTAGAGAAAATGTCATCCAACCCACAGCCTGGAAAGGAGCTCTGAGCAGCTGGTGGGAGATTGGCGGGCATTTTCCAACAGCCTAGAACAAACACAGACTGTATGTTCGCATGTCCTGGGATGCCAGCCCCGTTCCCCAAGGTGCCACGATCAGGGCCCATGCGCGGAGGCCGAGCCTCGCGCCTCTGTCCACCTCCCCCCACCTGGCTGTGTCCAACTCTTGGTCACACCCTCCACCCAGCTCTGCCATCATAGCGCTATCTCATTGTTTCAACTTCCTTTTGAAAACCTTCCACTAGATTTCAAAGTCAAAACAGCCAGAGAAAAAGATCTACATCCAAAATTTATAAGGAAATTAAATTTTGGGGTTGCTTTAAAGAATACAAAGTGTTCTGACACCAGAGCAACAGATCAGTAAGAGACAGATATGTTCTGGCAGCTCTTTACTTCATAATGTATTTATATTGAGCATTTTCTGTGCCATTCTGAGTATACTGCAAGTTCATGTTTTTTCAGAGGTCGTTCAAAGGCAAATGAATGTCAGTCTGGCCCTGCCCAGGTCATGTGTGTACATACACCAACAACTTCCAAATGGACAGAGTGGGCATTAACGAGGTTGTACCAACCTTGGCTACAGGGAGGGTTTAAATCAGCCATGTTTGACCAGATATGAGATTCATTGAAACACGGTGTGATGACAGGCTGTCCTTCAAATGGGCTACGTTGTACAGGCTTTTCCAATGCACCTACTTTTAACACCGAGCTCTGCTCCTGGAACACCCAAACCTTGACCTTACTCTTTGGAAGGTGTTCTGTTTTTTTGTTTTCAAACCAATGTGCCTTTGCCGCTGGGGTGGGCTTATAGGGCATGGGCCTCCTCTGGATGCCAGCCTCCTGAGGGGGTGAGCGCTGCCCGTCATGTGAGCGGCCACCATGACGATGAGTTGAGGTGACTCACGTGGTGATCTCCTCACAGAGCTTGGAGCGAGCTGTCAGCAGCCACGGGGACACTGGCTGGGTCTGGTCTGTCTGCCTCCTGTTTTCATTCAGGCAAGCTTTCATTAGACAAGAATGTCTCTTCTGATTAAATCATGTTGGGTCTGAAGGTGGTAAAGGGGCAGAAGCCACCTGCAAGTGACATCCCACTCTGTGGACTCAGGCTTCTGGCCTCAGTCTGGGGAGACTAAGTGACCTAATGCAAAGGACCTGGCCGGGATCTCTCCTCTACCACCCTGTAAAGGTATGGCTGGGGGCTGCTGAATGGAACCTCGTTTCCCTGGGCCCCTGTGAGAGCCATGTGACAGAATGGGTGTGCAGTGTGTCTTAAAAGTGGTTTCATGTCTCAGGGGTGCGTACGGGGTTGGGGGGGGGTTCTCATTTTGAGCCCCATTGATGTTCACACGAAGATTCAGACCCACCTGGGGGACACATAGGTGTTCTGTCGGGCATGAGGACCTGCAGGGAACCCTGGAAACACACTCAGTTTTAGGCCAAAATGGGGGAGAACAGGAGGACCACTGAGAAAACAGCTAATGGAGGAAAGGGGAGGGAATTCTGAGTGGCTTGTTATCACCTTCTTCCACGCCTGACTCCCCACTGCTCTCTCCTATGGCACACCTGTGTGTGTGTGGAGGGCACCATAAAGCTAAGACAACACAAAAGAGCCACCTCCTGAAATCTCCGTGGGGGTTGGACAGCCGGGCAGCTGTGCATGGCCCCACCCAAAGCGCCCACAGGCGAGAGGCCTTGTCCACGCTGGCTCCCAGCTCCCGGGGACATCCGCAGGATGGGCAGGCGTCCCCATCAGCAGCACCCGCCCGTCATGGCTCCCACATCAAGTGCGGTGGGGGCGGGCAGCATTGCAGGACGTGCCTTTGGCACAAACGTGTGCGTCCTCTAGGGGCTAGACATTGTCTGAGTTATGAGGGGTGCAGGTGGGGGAAGGGCCAGGGGACATCGCTGCAGCAGATCACCCCAAAGAAGATCAGGAAGAGAGAGGAGGCAAAGGATGAGGCTGCGGGGCACCAAGAGAGCTTGTTCAGGACCCTGTCCCCACCGACGCACTCAGAAGGATTTGGGCTGCAGGGTGGAGCTCATATGGTCGCAGGGGGGCTAAGACACTGATGGCTTCTCTGAACCGTGACCCTCCTGCAGCACCGGCTCGCAAAGGGCTAGGGGAGCAGGGCTTACAGGACAGTGGTCTGGAGCTCATATCCAGCACTCGAAATGCTTTTTCCCTTCCAAAGCACGTACACACGCGTTCTTGTAACCAATTGAAAGCATCCGCCTTCCCGATAACTCAAAGCCATCAGAGTGACCTTTTCTGAACTTTTAGGACTAGAGAAGAATTGGGGTGTTTGCGTCGCAGTGGCGGTTACGGAGCCTGTGTGTCAGGGAGCCACCTGCTTGCAGGGCCCCTGGTGCTTTCATGAGTGAGGAGCAGGGAGGGCGTTTGCAGGCACAGGGCTCTTCTCTGTCTTAAAGAATCCCCAGCCTGGCTGGGGAAAACAAAACAAAACAAAACAAGATACTACACTTGCAAAAGGCAATTAATGTTCACTTTGAAATTTAGAGGTGGTCGGCTTCATGGAGGAGGCAGCCTTCTTGGAGAGGAGCGCTGCTCCCCGTCACAGACTGGCCGGGTGAGAGGACGAGGCGTGACCCCCATCGCCTGTTGCACAGAGGCGCGGCCCCCAGAGCCTGAACAGAGTTGCGAGGAGCTTCTTTAATAGATTACCCTTTAAAAACATTATCATTTGTCTCTTTCAAAGCATACCTGAGGGTGAGATGCACACGAGTGCCCGTGCAGCGTGTTTCCAACACCACACTGTCTGTTCCCAACACCACACTAGTTCCTTTTGTGTGTCCCTCCTCACCCCCAAACGCCCCCCCCCACCCCGGCCCCGGTGTATATTTAACACTCACGTTATTGCAGAGCAGCCCAGAGCAGCCACTCAGGGTCGGTCTCTACTCCAGGATGCTAATTCTCCTGGCTGCTCCTTCTCCGCCCCTGACTGCTCTGGACCCTGCAGGAGTTTGCTAAGCAGCCATCTCCTAACAGCTGCCTCAGCGTCCCAGATGGCTCCAGAATGTTCCTGCCATTATGGCAGCCTCTCAAACCCGCCTCCGTCCTCGCGTCCGTTTGCTTCCTAGTCGGTCGGGACTTCTCGCTGCATAATTATTTCATGTCCAGGTTCCCCTATCTGCCCCCCTTCCCCAGACTTCACTTGAAGTCATCAGTGCTGGGTGTAATTTAAGGCTGAGGTTTTGGGGGTAATGCATGTGGGAAGGTGTCTCCCACCTTTGCACCTCTCCTTTTAGGGGTGTAGGTAGGTCACCTAACAGAGAATGACTGCGTATGAGAGGACAGGCATGTGGGGCAGCCAGGAGGCCAAGCCACTGCGCCCTCCCGTGGGCTGCCTTCCCGTCACCTGCCAGTGTCAGGGTCCCACTTCCCAGCTGCGGGACCCCCACATTTCCCTAAGAAGCGGTGGCTGGTTTCCTCTGGGAGCAATTCTTTTCCTTGTTGTTTGGGGCCTTCCCCCCTCTTCGTGCATATGACACACATTGAGACATGAAGAAGCTGCTTGCTGGTTTTACTGCACCACAGACTCGAAGCATCTCAGGGCTCAGCTCTCCCAGCCTCCCGGCAGCCTCGCCTGGCTGTGACTGTCTCCTGCACTCCGCCAGGCCACAGGTGCGAAGACTGACAAGAAAAAAGGCACTTCATTAGGGGGGAGCCCAAAGCTGGGTAGCAGGGTGACATCCCTATAATTGAAGTATTTATGTGTCTAAATATTTCAGCATCGTTGTAAATAAAGACGAGCCGAGGTGTGGGGCAGTGAACCTTCACACCAGGCAGGCGCCTGCTCGGCGGGCCTCCACGGACAACCTGGTGACTCTTCTTGGAACACTGGAAGGATTTTCTCTCCTTGAGTTTCAGATGAGTTTAAATCAGTACTAAAGTTCACCATGTCTTTCTTCTGCTGGTGACATTTTCCACTTCACACGTTGTCAACCTCGTTTAACATGTTGCGACTTGGGGGCAGTCACCTCCTTGGGAAACTGCACACCCCAAATCACAGCAGCCCCCTCCTCTTCTCCCTCCTCCTTCCTGCCCCTGCTCTCCCCGAAGCTGCTTCCTGTGTCACAGCCATAGGCAGGTGTGTGGCCAGAGCCCTGCTCCCTGTGGACACCAGTGACGGATTGCTCTCCTGCTCTGTGGCAGGCACTGGGTCTCTGTCACGAAAACTCGACTTGCCTGGGTCAGGAACTTGGTGTCACTGCCTCGCCTCAGGGTCTGAGGTGATTGGCAATTTTGATGTTGAGTGAATGAGAAGGCCAGGGGCAAAATGGAAGAAGTCCTGCCCTCAGGTGGGCATCTAAGCCAGTTGGGAGATTGGGGGAGGGGAGATTTCTCCCAGCACAGGTGAGAGTGGGGTGGTGGAGCGCCCAGTATGTGCAAAGGCCAGGTGGTTACAGAGTGCGTGTTGGGGACAGAGAGGTGCTCAGGGTGATTGGAGGAAGCAGCGAGGGGAGGGGCGGGGTTGCAGATGAAGAGAGGAGACTGCAGAGTTAGGTAGGAGGCAGATCACCGAGGACCTGTGACTATCCCTGGGAGCTTGGAATGGTAGTCGGAGGAAGATGACAGGTAAAGGCAAGAAAGAGAGGAGGCAAAACAGGAGAGAAAGAACCCCAAAGCCAGTGGTTTTTAATAAGAGAGTAAGGAAGCCACAGTTGAGAGGCAGCCACAGAAAGAAAAACCCCCACATTTCAGCTTCCCAGGGGCAGCATGGGGGTCCCCTCTGGGGATGGTGAGCTTGCAGTGAGGGCTAGAAGGTGGAAGAAAAAAGCTTTGGCGTCAGACAGACCTGGATTTAAATTCCTGCCTGATGTTTAATTGATCTTGGAGAAAATCCTTAATTTCTCTGCATCCTGATTTCCTTATTTGCAAACTGAGGAAAATACAGGTATACCTCATTTTATTGCACTTTGCTTTATTGCTCTTTACAGATATTATGCTTTTTTTACAAATTGAAGGTTTTTGACAACCCTGCATCAAGCAAGTCTAGTGGGTGTTATTTTCCCAAAAACATTTGCTCAGTTCGTGTCTCTGTGTCACATTTTGGTATTTCTCATTCTCATTATTATATTTGTTATGATGACCTGTGATATCAGTGATCTTTGAATTTACTGTTATAATTGTTTGGGGGCACCATGAACCGTACCCAGGTAAGATGGCAAACTTAATTGATGAATGTTTTATGTGTTCTGACGGCCCCACCGACCAGCTGTTCCCCCATCTCTCTCCCGCTCCTTGGCCTACCCTGTTCCCTGAGACACAACATTGAAATCAGGCCAGTTGACCCTACAGTGACCTCTCAGTGAAGGGAAGAGTCATGTGTCTCTCACTTTAAATCAAAAGCTAGAAATGATTCAGCTCAGTGAAGAAGACATGTCGAAAGTCGAGATAGGCCAGAAGCTAGGCCTCTTGCTCCAAACAATTAAACAGTTAGCCAAGTTGTGAATGCAAAGGAAAGTTCTTGAGAGAAATTAAAAGTGCTGTTCCAGTGAACACGCAAATGGTAAGAAAGTGAAACAGCTTTATTACTGATAGGGAGAAAGTTTTAGTCCGTCTGGATAGAAGATCAAAGCAGCCACATTCCCTTAAGCCAAAGCCTAATCCAGAGCAAGGCCCCAACTCTCTTCAGCTCTATGAAGGCTGAGAGGTGAGGAAGCTGCAGAAGAAAAGTTTGCAGCTGGCAGAGGCTGGGTGTAAGGAAAGGAGCTGTCTCCATACATAAATGTGCAAGGTGAAGCAGCCCGTTACCCAGAAGATCTAGCTCAGATAACTCATGAAGGTGGCTACACTAAACAACAGATTTTCAGTGTAGATGAAACAACCTTCTATTGGAAGAAGATGTCACCTAGGACTTTCACAGCTGGGGAGGAGAAGCCAATGCCTGGCTCCAAAGCTTCAGAGGACAGGCTGACTACTTGTTAGGGGCTAATGGAGCTGGGCACTTTAAGTTGAAGCCAATGTCCATTTACCACAGTTCATCCCTGTTATAGGATGTGTCAGAATTTTCTTCCTTTTTAAGGCTGAACAATATTTCCTTTTATGTATATACCACCTTTTTTTTTTTTAAATCCATTCATCTATTGATGTATACTTGGGTTGTTTCCACTTTTTTGCTATTGTGGATAATGCTTCTGTGAACATGGTGTACAAACATCTCTTCAAGATCTGGCTTACAGTTCTGATAGGTATATGGACAAGGATATATGCGCAACAGTAGAATTACTGGATCATATGGTAATTCTATCTTTAGTTTCTTGAGGAGCCACCATTTTACATTTTCACCAACAGTGCCCAAGTGTTCTAATTCCTCTACATCATTGCCTTATTTTCTGTGTTTTTGATAGTAGCTATCTTAATGGGTGTAAGGTGGAATCAAATTGTGATTTCGATTTGCATTGTCCTAATGATTAGTGATGTTGAGCATCTTTTTTATGTGCTTGTTGGCTATCTGTGTGTCTGTTTTGGAGAAATGTCCATTCAAACCCTTTGCCCATTTCTAGCAGTCGGTTAGCAGCATTTGATGGATTGATGTCTCCCTTTTTCCCACTGGTTGCCTTGACCCCAGACTCTTCTCTGGTTGCTTTTTCTCAGTCTGCTTTTGTGGCTCATTCTCTTGTACCAGGTATTTTCATTTGTGTTTCCCCTCAGATTTTTCTCCAGGTCCTTTTTCCTTCCCACTCTAGTCCTGCAGAGAGATCTCACCCCTACTCATGGCTGTTACCATCTACAAGCACCATTTATATTCCTATGGCCCTTAAATTTAAATTTCTAGACCATCTGCCTCTCTGAACTTCAGATGCATATTGTCTAATTGCCCACTTGACATTTCCATTTTCATGTTGTAAGGGTACTTCATCGTGTTCAAAACTGAACTTGTGATCTGCCCCACAAAATTATTCTTCCTTCTGGATTTCTTACCTCAGTAAAAGGTACCATTATCTATCTGGTCCCTGGAAACCTCAGAATTATGACATTTTTCTCTTCCTCCCTTCCTCTTAAGTCTTGAGGATTTCAAGTCTTAAATATATTAAATAACTCTTAGATATATACCCACTTTTATCTACTTCTATCCATCTTCATTGCCACCACATATGTCTCTTATTATTGTCTTCTAACTCAAATCCCATATTTACTCTTTTACTTTCTATACTCCATGCATGGTGATCTCTTTAAGACATGTAATGGATGTCCCTGTATGGGCTTCCCTACATTCTAAGAGTAACATCCAATGATGTATTCTACTGCAGCATTTGAGTGTAAGGGAGAACAAAAGAGGGAGGAAGACTGAACTCTTGAGAAATTGACCTGGAAGGTCTAGAGAGTGGGAAGACCCAGGAAAAAATCGAAGCCAGGAACGCAGGAGGAAGACCAAGCAGGAAACAGAAGGAAATAAAAGTTAATAGAAAAGTGCTTCAAGAAGGCGGAAGTGATCAACTTGTTAAGTGCTGCAGAAATATACAGAAGAGTGAGGACTGGAAGGTGCTTGGGGTGAATTGAGGAAAGAATGTAAGGCATGAAGTGGAGAGAGTTCTTTTGATTTTTGTTGTTAATCATAATTAGATGGCGTATTAGTTTGCTAGGACTCTTACAACAAAGCACCACAGTCTAGGTGGCTTAAACAACAGACGTTATTTTCACAAAGTTCTGGAGGCTGGAGTCTGAGGTCATGGCCTCAGCACAGCTGTTTCCTCCCGAGGCCTTGCTCCTTGGCTTGTAGGTGGTCGTCTTCTCCCTGTGTCCTCCCTTGGTTTTCCCTCTGTACTGTCTGTGCCCAAATTTCTCCTTTTTGTACAGACACCAGTCATATGGGATTAGGGCTCACCCTAATGACCTCATTTTAACTTGATCACCTTTTAAAAGGCCTGATCTTCAACTATAATTACATTTTAAGGCGCTGGCATTAGAACTTCATCATATGAATTTGGGTGACACAATTCAGTCCATAACAGATGAGGAATGCGGTCCAGGGGACTTTTGCCATCCCCAGAGCCCTTCTACATTAAAATGCTGAGGCTGACTTGCATTTTTTTTTTCTAAACTACCCACTTCTGTTTTCCTGGTTACCCCCATCATTCCTCCATTAGATCAGTGAAGAGGCTGGTTCTTTAGATAACACTTCTCTGATCTTCCAAGCTGATAGTCTCTCCTTGCTGTGACTGTCCTTGTTTTCTGTAGTTCACTGTAGTTTCCTCTGACATAGCTCAACAGTTTGCAGCCATTTACTTCTGTTTCTTTGATCAGGTTCTCTCCCCTTACTGGACTGTAAACTGAAGGACGACAGGATCCCTGTGTGTTTTGCTCACCGTTATACCCTAAGGATCCAGCACAGTGCCTGGCACATGGTGTGTGCTGAATAAATATTTGTTATATAATGATTGACTGAAGGAAAAAACCAACATGCTCCCCAGTAAACATTGACTTTAATTTTGCATAAAGTATATTCTAAGCTTCAGTGACTCATGCAAATAAATAGAAAAATGCACATTGACGGTAGAGATGAAGGCCACTGATAATAGGGGCCTGAACTAGAAGATAGATTTGGTAACCTGCTGCGGATTATAAAATGTTAATTGCTTAGCATTCAATGCCCTTGTGTTGAGCCATACATCAGTTTCTTAGCCTGTTATGTATTTGGAAGGTGTGTCGTATCAATTGCCCTCTTGGAACTTGTTCTATAAATACACACTAAAATACTGTGACTGCAAGAGAGTTACATATCTGAAGTGATATTCATGTTTAGTTTTCTAGAAATACTAACTCTACCAAGACTGCTGGCCCACTTCAATCCTTCATAATCTCTGGACCTTCAGTGAGCTGGATTTGCCCCTGGGATGCCCCTGTCCCAGCTCTTAGAGGCTTCCGTTCTCCTGGTCACAGCTGAGATGTCACCTCTGTTGAGAGGCTTTCTTTGGTGGATATATTCAAAGGAGAATCCTCCCCACTGTTCTTCACTATGTGTGGCGTCAGTTGTTAAAATGTCCCTTGTGACCTATCACAGTCTGTAAGGAGATTATTCAAGTCTGCCTGATGCTCAGCCGCCTGCTCCCTCTGCTGGAATGTGAGCGCTCCGAGGGCAGGTCTGGTTTTGGTGTGAAATGTGGAATTCTCAGCGTCCAGAAGAGCACCTGACACAAAGCTGCTGTATGACAAATATTTGTTCAATAGAAGAAAACAATTTTCAGGGGGACACTTAATTCTATTACATAATTTAAAGGAATGCAGAATTAAAATTAATTTTTAGAAAGCAAAAGCAGGCTCTGACTTTTAAATTGAGCAAGTTTTAGATGAATACAGACATTTTAGGAAAGTGAGACCTTAAGAGTATAGGATTAAAACATCTGCTGGTGTGGAGAGAGGTCTAATTATGTTTCTCTAGGGAGCTTAGCGGTATGCTGGGCATAGCTAAAGCCACAAGATAAACATGACATGTGCTATGGACTGAATTGACACCCCCCCCCCCCATTTCATATGTCGAAGCCCTAGTCCCCAATGTGATGGCATTTGGAGATGGGGCCTTTGGGAGACGATTAGGTTTAGATGAGGCCAGAAGGGTGCAGCCCTTATGATGAGATTAGTGCCCTTAGAAGATGAGGCCTGGACACCAGAGAGCCTGTCTTCTCTCTCTCCGTCACGTGAGGACACAGTGGGAAGTTGGGTGTTCAAGCCAGGAAGAGATTTCTCAGCAGGACCGAAGCATGCTTGCACCCCAGTCTTTGATTTCCAGTCTTTAGAACTGTAAGAAAATGAATTTCTGTTGTTTAAGCCACCCAGCCTGTGACATCCTGTTCTTGGAGCCCAAGTTGACTAATACAATATGTCTTTCAAAAGTGGTAATTTTACACATGGGTAATTCCCTAAAGACAAGAAAGCACTTGCACACCGGATATCCCAGGGCTCTGCACGGATCAGTCTCTGCCTGGTCAATCAAAAATGCCAAATCGAGTTCCGGGGGCAATGATAAATAATCAGTCTCTTTTCCGAGTCCCTCAAGGAAACAGCAGAAGGGGCAGCACAATTCTGCGTCACATAAAGATAAAACCCCATCTCTCCATCCCTGGGCACTCCCAGTATCACCCCTACGAGTGGCAGCTGGGCCCTTCCGCCCACTCCTTGAAACCCGGTTCTTCTGACTCTTGCCGACGTGAGTTTCAGAATTTGACTCGCGGATCCCAGCGACTCTTCAGTGGCCTGATTTTCTCTCTAGCGCAGCGAGGTGTTCTGCCACGGAAATTAGGTTTTGTTCTTTGAGTCCATGGATGAAGCAGCATCAGAAATTTTATCAGCTCCCCCAGGCAGCAGCATTGCTCAGCTTCCAGGACTTTCTATCCCTGCACCATTCCAGTGGCAAGCTCCAACCATAGCTTGAAACTCAGTTTTCTGTGGTCCATGGCATGGCATGGCTTGTGACTTTCTCAAGTTTATAGGAGAAATCAAGCTGTTAAAGGAGCTTCAGAACTGATTTGATGTCAAGTCCTATAGCAGCTGCCAAACGCCTAAGGGGCCTGGTAGGTGGATCTCCCAGAGCCTTGAACAAGTCCAAGTGTGTTTCCATCACTGTCCCTCTGCATTCCAGGAAAACTAGAAAAATGCCTGTCCATGGGTTGGGTAAGCAGTGACCTCTGGTTTGCAGCATGGCGAGGAATGTTTTGGACTTCCCTCTTAAGTGAACTTACATGCTACCGGTACTGTGAGAAATTTCGAGTCCTCATATTCTCCTTCAAATTATAGCACTGATCTCTCTGTGGTAGACGTTTGTGGTAGACATTGCTACCACGTGAAGTTGCTAATAACGCCAGTCCTCTTCCCTTGTCCATAAAGAGGAAGACCCCTTATCTCCGCCCACTTTGCAATTGGGTGGGAGAACCTGTGTGCGATTTGCCATGTTTTCTTCCCTAGTCTTGGCTGACCCTGAAGATTTGTGTCGCAATGGAAATGCCACAGACTGAAGAAACCTGGAATTCTGTGCTGCCTCTTGTAGGAGAGCTGTTCTCCATCAGAATACATCAGACTTCATGGGAGTAAAAGCTAAAGTTTTCTTTAGGTGGGGACTGAAAATTGCTGCTATTTGCTACAAACATAACTTAAGTTCGCCTGCTTGCTCCTGACTTGTGGGCGTTTCACTGGGGACCGACATTTCTGCTCCTTTCTGTCGTCCTCCCAGTGATCTTGTACTGGTTGTCAAAAGGCATTCTTGGTCAGGAATAGGGTAACAAATGGAAAATAAAGTATAGTTACAAACTCCAACTTGGCTTTAGAATACCAAGCCCAGAGAATACTATGGAAAATATTGCCCAAGTAAAACTGGGCATCACAGGGCCATTATTTTCTCATTGTCAACTCAAATAAACACAACTTTGAAGAAAAAAGAATTTAAAGTCATCTGAATATTTAATTTCACTTTTCAAGGAAAATGTTGGGGAGTGGAGTGGGGAGGTGGAGGGTACATTTTCAATGCACAGGAAGAAAACTGTTAAGCTTCTTTCTCCCCGTTTCTGCCACTTTCAATGCCTTGCATATGGAAAACAGCTGCTCCATGAAACCGTGTCTCTCTTCATTGTCACTCCCAACTCCTCAAAGTTCTACATCACCTGATACTTGCCCATGCATTGCTCCACTCAGATGGACAGATCCTTTCTGAGGGATGGACAGGTTAGGTAGTTTACCCGAGAACCCACAGTACTATGTGGTAGTGCTAGGATTTAAACCCGCCAT
>NW_017732167.1:29911-31514 GCF_001890085.2 Hipposideros armiger
TCCACCCCCACTTCTGATTGTGGCCTCGAAGCTGAGATGGAGTCAGTAAGGGGCGAATCTGAGCAGTGAGTGTGGAGGAGGAGGCAGCCGGCCCCTGGGGCCTGGAGGGGTGCACCGTTCTGTTGGAGCTGGAGTGTGGGGCTGAACCCGGGCCTTGTTCTGCAGAGCTCAGGGCTGAGAGGTACCTGGCCCCCTATTGTCTGTTCAAGTCACATTTTCACATTGTTGCAATGACTAATCTTTTCTTGCAGTAAAGGTGCCTTCACACCGCCCCCCCATCCCCCACCCCCGTTATTTCTTTTGTATCCAGTAGCATCTGGCACAGTATTGTCAATAGTGACCTTATCAATAGGGCGGCGTCAGTAGATCACCATGAGTTCAGTGGGCTAGCCAGTCACGTTCCCCGCACCCACACAGCAGCCTGGCGAGTGGCTGTTACTCTCCTATTCACTGATGGATAAGTTGAAATACACAGGGGTTAAATGATTTGCCAAAGTTTGCGCAACTAGATCAATCCATTTATTCAACATGTTCAAAACTTTATGGCGAAACATGTCAAGTAGCCTTAATGCTTGGAAAAAGGCCGTCATGCCTGATGCCCACTGGGCAATAACAGCTGGATCTTTCTGTACTGGGGGACACTGCCATCGGGCCCACCAGGGCCAGCCAGGAGGCCTAGCGTGAGGGCAGTTTCAGGCTGGAACAATGTGTAGACTTGCCAGGCTTGATTTGGAATAAGAAACAGCAAAAAAGTGTATGGGGCATGTGTGTGCAGGTGTGTAAACGTGTGTGCACGTGTAGGTGTGTTCATGCATGCCCACAAGTGCATTATGCATGTGGGTGTGCCTGTGTGCACACACGTGCGTGTGTATGGGCCTGTGTGCGTGCCCATGTGTGCATGTGTATGTATGTTCATGGGTGCGTGGTGTGTGCGTGCACTTGCGTGTGTGCAGGGAGGAGAAGGTGGGTGTGGCGGGAGAGAAGAGACACAGGGCGCACCCTGTCTCTGCTGGGTGACTTGGCCCTGTGGTGCCCTCTCACCATTCCGGCTTCTCCTTGGCTCTGTTCAGGGCTGGAGGGAACACAGGCCCAGGAAGCATCATGACTTGAGATGTCTGGCTTCTCGCTTTGACAGCCTGAATGTGATAGATGTGATGGGTGGAGATCTGGCCAGGTGAGAGCTAAGCAAACCAACAAAAACAATTATTCAGGCTGGGCAGCCAGCCTGGTGACTCCTGCAAGGCCAGGACCAGGCGGCGAGTGCAGGGAGGAGATTTCTCAAAATCACGTAGCAGATTGGGAGAAATTGAGCCTGCACCGAAATCTGCGCTGATTTACCCCGCGTGTCTGCCAGCACACTGCCGTGGCTGGGAGGGCCTTTGCAGAGCGTATGGGAGCTGCCGCTGCTTGGCCGGACTCCAGACATCCAAAGCCGAATTCATGGGTCCTGCCCATGAGGGGTGCTAGCTAATGAGAAGTGTAGAGTGAAACTTGCTTTATTTTTCCTTGTTCCCTTTTCTTATAAGAGAGTGTTTTTCATGGGCCAAGCCAAGAGAGTAGTGGGTTCAACATATTTTTTCTACCTTTTCCTCTGGGGAAGGCT
>NW_017732167.1:35564-62329 GCF_001890085.2 Hipposideros armiger
CCAACAGAAGAAGAAAAGGCTGTACATGCTCTCATCCATGAATAACTTCTGTTTCTGTTGTACATGAAGTATCAAATTACTATGCAAAATTAGCATGAATTTATTAGCTACTATGTGAAAATTCAAACTTTGGGCAGACACGGTAGCTTAAAGCTTGGGTCTCAGATCCCCACCCACAAGGTTTATTGCTGACTAGCAGTGTGAATTAGCAAGTAAATCAACCCTTCTGAATGTTTATAAATGTGTTTATAAGTTACAATTAATATTACTACCTACCCCACAGGCTTATCACAAGCTTTAAATGAGGTAGATAATCCATGTAAACTATTTAGGGCAGTTATTTGACACATAGTAAGAGCTCCAAAATATAATTTTATATTTTTTCTTCTTCTCTACCTCCCCCTTCTCCTCTTGGACTGTGGACCATCATATTTTATTCTCCCCCGTGATTTGGGAAGCACACAATTATATTAATTCACCCCATCCTTATGGCAACTTCAACTTAGGGTTTATGGTATTCATTTTTGCAGATAGGGACATGGAGAAAGGAAGGCTAGCAAGGAAAAGTGGGAAAGAGAAAAAGAGAAATGAAGTACTCCAGGATCAATTTCCCTCACTTTAATTTTTCTTTGAGTTGAGAGGGTGAAGATTTTCTGCCTCTACTTTCCATGCAAATTCCAATCAACAACCTTCTCTGTATTCCTGGGTCAGACTAGAAATCTAGTTCAGAGGTCTGTGATCATTTAATGATTGATATGAAACAATTTGGCAAAATAAAATATGGTTGAGTGTGGTCCAACTGTCCCATTGAATTGGATTGATGGGATGAAAATTTCTCAATACCCTTCTGACTTATAGGAGATGACTAATGTATTAGTTTGTGCCAGTTGCCATAACAATGTACCACAGACTAGGAGGTTTACACAACAGAAAATTATTTTCCTACATTTCTGGAGGGTAGAAGACCAAGATCAAGGTGCTGGCAGGGTTCGTTTCCTCTGAGGTCATTCTCCTTGGCTTAGAGACACCACCCTGTTGCCATCTCTTCACATGGTCATCCTTCTGAGCACAAGTGTCTGGTATCTCTCTCTCTTTGTATCTTAATCTCTTCTTTTAAGGCCACCAGTCATATTGCATTAGGGCCCACGCTGATGGCCTCACATTAACTTCATCACCTCTTTAAAGGTTTTATAATATTTCCAAATACGATTGCATTCTGAGGAACTAGGGGTTAGGGCTTCAACATACGAACTTGGGGAAACACTAAGTATCCCATAACAACCATAAAGTACAAATATACTTTGTCAACTTATTGATTGTGTGAACATTTTTGCAGTGTAAGAAAATGTGTTGTTTTAATGCAAAAGGCTCTACAGAGGCTCTGCACTTCACCAGTGTGAACTTAAGTCACATCCTGGGGGATTGGAAATCCTGTCCATGTGTGCTGTCTTAGGAAGCTGTGGAAAGTGCAGCTTATCATGTTCATTCTGGCGATGATATAATAGTGAGACGATGATGCATTACTAGCTCATAAAGTCAACTCAGGAAGTCGAACTTGTGATGACTAATTTTTCCAAGTTGATTGTTGTAAGCATAACTTGAGAAGGAAACTAATAATGCTTTAAAAGGAAAAACATTCTCTGAATCCAATTTAAGGGAGAGAAACTAGACCAGTGTTGAAGGAGAAAATATTTTAGTCTAGCATATCGTAAGGCCAGAGCATTTGAAAGTGTTTTGGCCTCAATATGTCCAAATATTGTTTGATACCATCTTTGTCAGAACATATTGGATATTTTTTAAAAGCCCTCAAGCTCTTTTATTTCTATAGAGCACCATTTCACAGTGGTATCAGCTATTTTGGGTTTGATATTTTCTGCTTCTACTTTCCTCTTCGAAAGCAAAAACTAAAACCCTAGGAACTCAAATTGTTATGAAAAGCAGAGGGTCCCAGGTGTGATGGTCAAGGTTGAAAATGTACACGGGTTCCTTTAGTCTTTTGTCAGCAGTTTTAGATCAGAATGAAGGTCAAGGTGTGGATAATAATGCAGTTCTCTTTCTCCTTGTTGGATAATCTCACTTTCATGGGGAGATCTTTAATCTTAGAGTTTAGCACAATCCAGTAATGTGGTGAAAGCAGCTGGGATGAAAGACGGATGCAAACAGGTGAAGCTCCTCTCATGGCTAGAAAGTGGGTGTTTGAGGGGTGAGCTCAGTCCCCCCCAAAGCAGAAGTCCCCCGCTGAGGACACAGGGGGCCACACATCCCTGGCTCTTCTTGGACCCTGGAAAGTACAGTTTGAATTTTTGACTATTTAAGATGATCTATCCAGACAAAATTCACATGGTCATTTCATACGGTTGAGAGTCTTCTTTGGTTCTGGCAGGTTAGTCCAAATAGTAACGAGGTTAGTCCAATTCTAAGAATTTTAAAGTTGTATAAGCATTTCTGTGATGATTTTACAATAAATAGCATTAGTAAAAGTAAAGGACTCTAAAAATTGTACTTTTTTGTATTTGTATTTGTATGCAAATAATCTTCGTAAGACTTATCCTAGTTGGGGTCCCCAACTCTATGACTCGATGGCCCCAGCCTCCTCCTCCTTTGTACCTGACACCTGACGAATCTCTCTCTGTCTACCCCTTTAGTTATTATCTATGCATGGGGAACATGGACTTTTTCTCCTGACTTCTCCGTTCCTCAATCTTGTTTAATCTAAGCCTTGGAGTATAGGGTTTCTTAAACTGGATGATTTGTATGCAATGCACAATGACTACAGAAAGTCTGGGAGTTCTCTGAGACGATGTTTAAGATGTTACTGAACTCTAAAATTTCTAAAATCCAGTGTCTTATTTCCATAATGTACTTCTCTATTTCATCCCATAAAGACAACAGAACTGTTTCACGCATTCTTCAGTCAGGGGAAAGTCGGTATTCTTTGACTATTTCTTGGGCTTTTCTGTCTTTTATAGGCTGGCAAATGCTGCTATGATTGTTTTCTATAGCAAACTTCCTTGATTTCCTTAGTTTTAAGGTGATAAAATCTTTAAAACTTTCCCAAAAAGAGTAGATCTCTGGTATCTGAGTAGGCAAAGCATTTGGGACATCCCAATATTTGAGTTTGTGAAGGGTGTTCTAAAACTTTCCTGTTTCTCTTTTACCCTATACCAGGTAAGCAATGATTTTTGCCATCCTTTCATCATTTGTCTCCCTTCGCGGGCCCCCTGAGGCTTGCGGCCAGACATGACTGGGAGGTGGTTCTCTGAATGAGAGGCTGCAGACTGTCAGCCTGTCCCAGGGAGGAGTCGCCTTCTCTTTACAATCCAAACAACCAAACCAGAATAAAATCTCTACAATGTCCCTGGCTTGTAAACAGCATGCCTTCCTTGGGTCACTTCCTGACACCTCCCCAGGCTGTTTGGATTCTTGCAAACATCTTTATTGGCTTCAGGAAGGGTGGGTTGCCATTGTTTAGTTATTCAAGGAGTTGTGAAGTCTGTCTGGGCAGCCCAGCAGTTCCTTAAGGAAGCAGGGCCAGAAAGGACCAGCACTCCAGAGGAAGATGGAAGCAAAGACAAGTCCTGCACCAAACTGCAGATCTGGAAAGGTTTGGCAAAGGCAATGGCACCTCATTCCCAACAGGCTTGTTCACATACAACCATCCAGAGCAGTAGCACAGCCATGCTCAGAACAGCCTGTGACCCGCTCATGTCCCTATTTCACTGACTAGCAAGACTGTAAAAGCCACTTTACTAGCCTGCCAAAGGTGTGTCACTTCAAGGGGGAAATGTCCCGGCCTTTCTCTGTGACAGGGTGGTGGCAGACCCCTGGCTGAGAGCATTCGCTGTGGCTTTGTTGGTGTCAAGATGGGTTGATATGAGAGCATATCATAACATGGACAAGAACACTTGAATAAATCTGCAAAGAGAGACAGGCCCCCTTTTCTTCTTTCCTTTTTAAAAGGAAGAGCAAGGAATGAAGACTAAATGAATTGCCTTTTTGTTCTTTGTCCTCCTGCTAACAGGGACAGCTGTGACATTATGAATGACAAAGAAGGAACAATTTGCAGGGACAGTGGGAAAATGATCAAAATTGAGTCCCTAATTTACACACATAAATATGTGACTTTGGGGATGGAACAAATACAGATTTGCACGTGTAGTTGGGTCTATCTGTGTGCTATTGTGTGTCTCCATTTTTAATCCTGTCCCCGCCCAAATGCCCCCAGGCTGAAGCCCACTAGACATGGGCAATGATTAGGCCTGTATGAGTTTTTAGACAGCTTATGTTTCAATTTTAACCCTTTATTGACAGTAAATTTATAAAACACCAAGTAAATTATAAATCTACATATATGCACTTTTCTACTTTATCACAGTTTTAATGTGATATACACATTGCTATTCATGCAATAATGTTTAGCAAAAATTATTAAACATATTTCCATGAGTTTATAGTGGAGGTGCCTTTAACATTCACGGGTCCTAGGGACCTAAAAAGCAGCTTAGAAAATAGCTCAGAATGGTTTCATGACGGCACGAGCAGAGAATCCATGTCCATTTTTGAGTCCCTGTGCTACTCTGAAGTAGGTGTCACTGTTTACTGGTTTAGGTTCTGGTCTAGTGGTTCATATGACGCACACGTAACCTCAGGGAAGTCTTTGTTGTCCTCCACTTGTATCTGAGGATGATATTCTTCAAGTGGAAGTTGTCAGGTAACTGGTGTCAGACAGCTCTCCCAGGGGCTTGACAAGCTCTGAACCTAATATTAAGCTAGGTACTTTTCCGAAGGTAAATACTAGTTTCCCCAGACTAGGACTCCACATACAGAGGGAAGCCAAATAGTAGGGTACTTATGCTGTACCATGGTGTGTGTGTGTGTGTGTGTGTGTGTGTGTGTGTGTGTGTGTGTGTGAGAGAGAGAGAGAGAGAGAGAGAGAGAGAGAGAGANGAGAGAGAGAGAGAGAGAGAGAGAGAGAGAGAGAGAAATGCGTCATGATGGTCCTTGTCTGTTGTTCATGGGCTAACATCTCCGGTGAGCGTGGTTGCATAGCCATCACTCGGCATACCAGGGCATAGATTAGCTCCCTGAGCCCAGGTTCTTTAGACGTTCCAGCTGCTGCCAGGGAAGCATCCTTGGGGAATCTTGTCTAGTCCTTGGTGATGAGTAGGGTGATGAGAGGGTAGACTCTGGGCCCAGCTAAGTTTTATTTACTCAGGGGACTAGAAGGTGCATAACAGGATCTTCCGATTCCTCTAGGATTTGGGGTGGTGGGGGAGATAAAATTCAGAGAATCACATAGAATTTCTTAAGTAGATAAACAATTCACGATTTGGGAACCTCTGATCTTAGTAATAGTGGCTGAGGCCTTCTTGTTGTTGTTTTATCTATTAGATTCTCACCACAATTAGTAATATAGCCTATGAGATATAGTTAAAGGGCTGAGGGTGGCATCAGATTTTACTGACTTATAAATACTGTAATATCAGACTTGAATAAACCTCATTCTGTCCAATTTCATAGCTTTGCTTTTGGTTAGAATATTAATAAAAAGTGATGGTGGCACCCACATATGATTTCTGTTCTTGTCAAGTTTGGTTTGCAATTTCTATTGCCATGTAGATAATTATACTTTCCTTTAACATTTTGCTTCTTTTTTTTGATTGACATGTTTTGTTTTGTTTTAAATCAGGGTTTCTAGAGGACAAGAGTATCTTTCCTGTCTAGGTTAAGTCAATTACCATTTAAAAAATCTTCTTCAAGACCGTGTAGTAGAAAGGACCCAGGAGGAAATGCAGTCAGTATTCTTGTTTTTGTATCACAGCTCTGTCTCTATGTGACCTTCAGTGAATCACTTGATCTCACTGGCTCTCATCTATAAGCTAGGGATAAAAATGTGTGTCCCCTCCCTCAAAAAGTTGTGATGGTCAAATGAGATAATGGGTATAAAAGCACTTTGTAGCTCCTAATGTCAATAGCTGTTAATAATCCACTTAAATCTCAGGAATATTAATGTAGGTTTTTGTTAAAAATGTTTTCTAAACTGAAGGATATTGTAAGGAAAATGCTTATTTCCAGGTTTTTGCTTATGCAGCTATGTATAACACCGTGTTCTTGGTTAAGAACCAGTTCTATTCTGTGGTGTTTTGTCAGCTCTGAGAATTAAAACAAAACAAAACACAAAGAATACACTGGTGAGGCACTTGTTACATTCCAAAGGGTTGTTTAACCTTGCAGATATTTCCCTCCTCTCAGAGAGTATTTGCTTACATTAGCGAACAAAGGTCCCTCTCCCTCTGTCTCCATGGAGGAGGAGCAGCCATCCCTGCCATCCTGTTATCTATGAGCTCCGGGCTTCACAATTCTAGGGCTCCTGTCCTGTAGTACAGAACCTCCTGTATGCACAGTTTATACCTGGCCCTCATCACATCACCCCAGAGAAGTCTTGGGTGTGGGAAACCAAAGCGAAGCATTCTGCGAGTCATTAAAGGTCTCTCTCACCCCAAAACCTCCTGTTTCCATTGGAATTAATTAATAAATAAGTATATAAACAAAGATAGATATAAAAATGTAACAATACTTTAATGCATTTCTTAGAGATACACCTATGTTATAAAACTATAAAAAGCTATATAAGTATATAATATATGCATATAGCATATGAGCTATAGAGAGAGCATGATAACCACAAAATTCAGGGTAGTGTGATTTTTATGGGGAAACAAAGGACACAGTGGAAAAGAATTACACGGGATAAAAAATGTTGATAACGTTTTATAATTTTGTGGAGGTCTCACAGTGATTGGCTTATTACTGTGGTTCATAATTTGCATATACTTTGTATGTATTCTTCAGAGCTGTCAAATATGATACCACGTTGACTTCACAATTTAAATCTATTCTGATTAATACATAAGAATTTTACTGGTATATGCTTACTTATTGATAGACATGCATTAAATTATCTTCATTTTCAGGAACTCAGACACAATATTTTACAAAAAGTATCTTCATTAGACTTCTTTAAATAATCTTGTTTATATGGTTGACTCTATAAATGTAAATACTTTACATAATTAAGACATGAAATTAAATTGAAAAAACAACTCCTGGAAATTAAAATAAAAGTTAACTTCAATTAGTAGTTGTAGGCATAACCACACAACAGAAATTATTTAAAGAAATTTAACATATAGTAATTTAACTTTGCTTCACTGTGCACATATATACACATAAGGCAAAAGGAAGTTTTAAAATCATAAGCTGTTTTCAGTCATCATATTGCTGTTAGTGTTGATATTATAATTTACAGATTGTTCTGTTTAAGATGGATAAAATAGATGGACAATTGTGTGATATTCTATCACTCCCAGTGTCCTTGAGAACAAAAATAATTGTAGTGAAAAAAAAAAAGGCATGAGATAGAAGTAGAAAAGCAAAAACCCTGGGGTCCTGAATTTGATTTGGAATATCAGTATGAACTCCTGGTGGGTTTTATATGAAAAAAACAACATTTTCCTTCCGGCTCTGAAAGGACCTAGAAACAGTGTCCAATCTAGTCACAATTAGCACCTCTGGAACCCAGAGTGTGGTCTCTAAATACCATGCCCTCTGATAGGAACAAGGGATCCTTGAAGAAAAGGCTGATTCCAGGTGGAGAGAAGAAGACAAGGTGAGCTGTCAACATCAAAGTCTACAGCCATGAGGCCGACAGAACTAAGGTGCTATGTCGAAGCAACCCCACCAGAAAAAGACTGGATGTTTCCTCATCAATGCTGATAACATCTGCAATGGACTGATGCATGTTTATATCAATGAGTTTGTGATAATACAAAAAAACAACTAAAACAAAACAATTAATTCGTCACCACTGGAAGATGTTAGTAAGCCTAACTTTTATTTCAAAAAATAGTAAATAACCAAAAGAATCAAGCATTTATTCTGTCTTTCTAATAAAAATTGTACCCCGGTACCCAAATTATAGATGAGGAGAGAAAGAAATTATTGAAGTATTCTAACAAAATACATAAATGATGGAATTAGATTGTTACGAGTTTTCAAACTTGAATGAATGGATCGAGGTATTATTTAACAATGGCTGCTACATCACATGAAGAAAGGCAACCAGATGTGCCACCTGAAGGAAGAAAACGCCACCAGCTATGAAGAATCATTGGGGAAAAAAATGTTGAATTTGATTAATGCTCTAGATTCAACTCACATATAGGAAGTTCTGAGGACAGACTCACTTAGGTGACAGTGATCACCTTTAGAGATCAACAGACAAAATCCATTGTGTGAAAGCTCTCCAGAAGAAAGGAGTTGATTAATTCAACAAATATAGTGAACGAAAAATAGACCAAGTGTGAGCATGTATGGGGAATATATAGATTGAAGATACTTAAGGGACACACATAGCGAACAAACACAGTGTATGGATCCTGATTCAAAGAAACTATTAAAAGGAACTGTGATGCTTATGAGACAATGGAAAATTTGCACACCAATTTTATATTAATAGTCAATATAGTGAAAAAGATACATTTCAATATACCATTATTAAGGGCTTATTACTAAATATGTAATAATGGTATTGTGGCCATATTGAAAAAGAAAATGCTTACGTGTTTGAAATTCCTACTTGCACAATGAGAGTTTATTGTTCACAAGTCTGGGGTGTTTAGCGGGGGGCCCTGTGGCTCCTGGCTGGGCCTGCCTGGGCAATGCTTTTCATTCAGCTTGAACTGCATATACAGGTGTCAGCTGGCTGCCAGCTGATCTAGAATGGCCTTGGAGGGGACGACGAGAAGGACCGCCTATCTGCTTCGGCAGGCTTGTCCAAACATGTCACCGTGGTGGCGGTGGAGTATAAGAGCGGGAGTGACCCTGCTGCACAGCAATTTTCAAGCAAGCTTCTGCCTGTGTCACATATACTAACATCCCATTGGCCAGGGCAGGTCACGTGGCGAGCCCAGAGCCTTAGTGAAGGGGACGAGGAAGGTCCTCTGTAGAGGTGTGACACTCGGGAAAAAGGGCACTGCCTCTGTGACATGCCACAGTGCTTAATTAGGGAGCGTGGGCAGGGTTAGAGGCGAATTAAGATGATCACTGGTGAAGCTGGCCAATGAGGCTTCATTACACTCTCCTGCCTACCTTTGTGTGTGTTTGCGATTTTCTGGAATAGAAAGGTAAATTTTAAAAGACTCCAGTTCCTCTGTTTAGGGGAGGGTAAAGCAGGTCTTCTTGAGACTTTCTAGGGAGCACTTTGTTCTCCAGTGTTCTCGTCTTGTTCTCATGAGGCTGAACCGGGTCATGGCGTCATGATTCTCCTGAGTAGGGCTGCACTCTGGGTGGAGGGGAGGAGACTCCTGAATACACTGGCATTTCTGCTTTCTCCATGTGTGACACTGCAGTCTGCCCTCAGGTACCAAGTCTCAATAGCAAAGGTCTTCCTACCCATGCCTGCCTGCCTCTTCTTATGAAGCATATGACAGAAAATCTGTGTCTTTTATGTGTCATATACTATGTGGTTTGACATTTATACATGACAATTGTTTGAGCATATGATGATGTCAACCTACTAATTTGAAACTTCCCTTCTTTCTCTCTTTCTTATTTCCTTTCCTTCCTCTCATGAACTTACTTAAAAATATTTATTAAACTTCTATGAGGGCCAGGCACTATGCTAGGTACTAGTGACAAAGTGTGAACAGAACACTAGAGCAGCTCTAACAATCTATAATTTTAAGCCCAAATTCATAACGCGTGCAAGAAAATCTATTGTGGTTTAGATCCATCATAATACTTTTTCTTGATATTTAAATAGTAATTTTTTCTCATCTTTAGCAACAGAAATTCAGTGCAACCACTTTCTGTACATCTAAACCTTCAATTATTCTATGCTTCCAAATCTTTATATTCTAAGTCAGAAATCTAAAATGTTTCTGAAAATAATTTGTATAAGCAAGTCTCTGCAGATTACATATTTTGACCATGTTAAGCAATTCACATATGGTGAGGTAGTTTACACTCAAACCCTGACAGAGGTGGGGCTGGTTATATTCGTTTTTCTGAGAGCAATCAAAATGATTATCTATGTTGCTTCATTAATACCAGCTCACTCTGAGTTGGTTTTGCATTTTCCGTTTGTCTTGCCCAGAAAATCTTATTTTGTGGCATTTTTCTCTTTGGTATGGTGTGTTTCCTAGTGCAAGTATCATGTAGAGAAGTGATGGCATATGAGGTTGGGCAATTAGGTTCATGAACTCATCCTAGAAAAAGTGCTACACACCTCACTGCTGAATATCACTACAGTCACCTTTGAAGCACTTCCCTTGGGAAGCTATGCACTCATGCCAGCGCCCAGTCCACCCTCAAAGCAGTTTTGGAACTTTTCTTCTGGAATGGCCATGAGAGCTGTTGTCGTATTACCCTTGATGTCCTGAATGTCATCAAAATGTCTTGCTTTCAATATTTCCTTTATCTTCAGGTAAAGAAAGAAGTCATTGGGGGGTCAGATCGGGTGAGTAGGGAGGGTGTTCCAATACAGTTATTTGCTTACTGGCTAAAAACTCCCTCACCGACAGTGCCGTGTAAGCTGGTGCATTGTCCTGATGCAAGAGCCATGAAGTGTTGGCAAAAAGTTCAGGTCATCTAATGTTTTCATGCAGCCTTTTCTGCACTTTCAAATAGTAAACTTGGTTAACTGTTTGTCCAGTTGGTACAAATTCATAATGAATAATCCCTCTGATACCAAAAAAGTTTAGCAGCATTGTTACAAGTTTGCCAATTTAATTGTCAGACCTCGTACGCCAGATGTGACCACTCTACTTTTATATTCAGATTTGCCCTCTTAATTCACTGCCAAACTTACATAAGTCCTTAGCATCATTCTGGACTTTGGGGAATTTGAGAGAACAAAGTCTGGGGCAGCTCCACCCCGTGAGGTTGGGCCAGCGGTTCATAAAGACGTTTATTCACCTTTGAAATGAAGTTGGGCCCCTACTAATTTCAAAAGGTGTCTCATTAGGATAAAAACCTCCTTATCACAAACATAGGTGTTTTTCTGGTTTGTGTCCCATCATGTTCCATTTGTAATGGCCAGCAGCAACTGGAAAGGTCAAAGGTTTTGCTTGATAGAGGAAACAAAGCCCACTGCAAATTCCAGGTAAGGAATAGTCTTTTTGCAATTGTTGTTTTCAATTGAATTTTACTTCTAGTGGTGTATGAAGGTGCAGTCTTTGTGGCACCTTAGGAGCAGATGCTGTTTTCTACCAGGGCGATTTCCAAGAAGAGAGACAGAGGTTCAGGCTGGAGCCTGTGTGACCTCCAGCTGGCTTCTTTTAGTCTTTGAGGAGAAAAAAACGAGACACACACAAAAACGATCACAGAAGGCTAGTGAGGGTGATGCCATACATATGCATTAAAAGTGTAAGGGCAGTAGGTCTTCCCAGCTGTTCTCTAAATGCTTCTGCTCCGGGCATCGTGGGTAAGCTTGTTAACCCTTCACCTCTGCAGAGCGGGATCGGCAAGGGTGATGTTGCTGGTGTCATTTTGAATCTACAGCTATTTGTGGTACCAATGAAACGCTCACGATGGGCCCAGATGGTGATAACGCATTGTAGTCATGAGCATCTCTGAGCAGCATTCGTGTGCCAAATTGTAAAGTAAAGGAGCCGTTTTAGTTTTTCTATTTTGAGAATGAGCTTCGGAGCGTAGAGGCCTGGAAGAAGGGATTATAACAAGGTAGGGTGAGGATGAAGATGGTGAGGAGGGTGGGGATACGGGGGGGGGGGGTCTCCAAAGTCATGTGACTTGGAGAAGCAGCCCCACAGAGGTGAGTTAAACACACAGGAATCTCCTGGGTGTTCTCCAGCTATTCAGCCTTTTCCTGTTGAGGGTGAGTGTTCACGTCTGGGTCTCTTTATAAATTACCCTTTCGTGACGTTGTCTGTGACCTCTAGTGGACTCTTCTATGCTCTGAGGTCAGCAGGCTGTCAACATGGTGGCTTGCGGGGCATTTCTACAATCCTCTCTGGGCTGAGTTTTCCCTCCACTGCTCTCTTTTGATATTCTTTTAACATTTTATCTCCAATAACTTCGGTGGGGTCTTGCCCTTGACATTGCAACCCCACCTGAACTGTGGGTAAGTGTAGTCTTCAAACCTATGGAAAGCTGTCCCACCGGTAACTGGTGCCTGCCGCCCGCTCCAGCTTGTGGTTCCTGCTGATCAGAATACTGAGCTGGTTTCCAGCAGGGGTCTGCCACAGATGGCTTTCAGGCCAAATCAGACCCACTGCCTGTTTTTGTAAATGACATATCAGGACACGGGCAGGCCCATCGCTTACACACTATGATGGCTGTCTCCTCCTACAGCAGCAGGGTCCAGAGATCCCCATAAGGTCCCACAAAACCAAAAATATTTACCGCATGGGCCTTTGCAGATGAAGCTTGCCCGCCCTTGGTTTAGAAAGTGGATAGGGGTGGACTATCTATTTTAGCTCTCAGGAATTCGTGTTTTTATTATTCAGTGTGTAATGCGGGAAAAGTCCTTTTTGGAAAATATGTTCTTTTCTTAGCCTCCCAAATTTTCAAGTTAGGCGGTGAATTATTGCCGTTTTTCTTCCCCCCTCCTCACGCCCCCCCCCCCGATTAGAATGTTGAAGAATAAGCATGCTCAGAAAAATGTTTTATTTGAAGATTTATGTCAACATTTTTTCAGAAGCTTTTGTGACACCCAGCTCCCAAGTTGTTTTGCTAAGTTTGCTAAAAGCCATTAGGGTGAGTTAATAAAAGCTACTTTAAGAATTATGTCACTGGCAGTCATGTCCAGCTGTCCCTGAAACTCAATGATGCAGCTGTGTTCAAATGACAGAATAGACATAAGGCTGAACACAGAGTTAGGTACGATAATACCATAATATGTGAAGAGAGATTATTAACAAGACCACATATAGAGGATGTAAGAAATAAAAAGGATCAAAAGAGAACATGTATAAGTGTAGAGAGAAACCTGTTGGAACATGGCAGTAAATCTCAAACTGTTTCATAAAATGACTTCCTGGGGTCCCTTAGGCCCTGTAAAAATACTGGGATGCAGAGGAGGGTGGGGAAGGCGGTGGCGCTGGGGCTAGGAGGAGTGAGGCTGGACGGACGGAGGGAAGCCGTGCACAGCGGACAAGGAGACGATGGAGGGCTTTGTGTCGGGAGAGAGCCCCTTTTGTCCTAAGAAACCTTTGGAGTAGAAAAGCAGTTAGTGGGAGCCAGACACCCCCACCCACGGCCTGTGCACCCGTGTGAGGATCAGTGATGTGTGCCTGGCAAAGAATAATCCACTCCTGGGAGGCGCCTGTGAAGTAAATGTTTAAAAATGGGCCTTGTGGGTGGAAGGCTAGATGATAGGAGAGTGAGATAATCTTGTGTAGCAAGAAGAAGTGGAGCCTTCTAAGTAGGGACTGAAGTACTGCAGTGATGAGGGTGTAAAGGCAGGTAACACAGGCCTCCTGATCTGCGAGAGAAGACAGGACCGTGCAGGGGGAACAGTGGCAGTGCTGGGCTGAAGCAAATGGAGTGTAGGTCCCATGTGTCACTGTGTGAACAGGACAGTGAGTTTCCCACAGGCTTGGCTTTCTCCCCTGTATACTGGGTCAGGGGGGATGGGACAGAGACCAGGTGAGATCTAGCGATGCTTCCAGCTCCAAAAATACTGATATTCTCTCTCTCTCTCTCTCTCTCTCTCTCTCTCTCTCTTTCTCTCTCTCTCTCTCTCTCTCTCTNTCTCTCTCTCTCTCTCTCTCTTCTACTCCCCTGTCTATATCTATCTCTCTATCTCTCTATCTCTCTATCTATCTATCTATCCTCTATCTGATCTCTCTATCTCATCTATTTATTTTCTATCAATTATCTTGAAACATACTGCCATTGTTTGTTTTGCCTTAACAGGAATAAAATGCAGTTTTTCTGTGATATAAAAACATTACTCTTGAGAATTTGAATCAGTCCACACAGAGCTTGGTGGTTGGGGACATTCTGATCGTATGACTTCTGTTTTTTTGCTTTATTGTCGAGAGTAAATACAATAAGCAGAAAAAAAAAATTCTATGAAGTCACAAATAAAAACCAATAAAACTTTGGGCATATTTAAAAATACTTGGAAAGTCACAGAATTTTGTGTTGTGGTTAAGCTGCTGCTGGGAGAGACGGGAGGATAGAGCCAAGACAAAAAAAAGAAATGCTGTCATTTCTAATGTAAACAGTGTATATGCATTAACTCCTTGAATGCCCACGTGGCCCTGGCTCTGTACTGTTCCCTTCACCCTGCTAAGAGGATGGTTGTCTCAGAGAAGCTAACTGGCCTGCCTGAGGAAGTGGCGAGGTGAGACGGGGCGCGGGCCCCATGGCGCCTGCTCTTAGTCACCGTGCTGCTGTGCCCACATCACGCCGTCATGGAGATGGACGCTGATATAAGGGTAATGAGCCCTCACATTGGTGCGGCAGGTGTGAAGAGCACAGACTTGGTGGCCTCCAGCACCCCCCACTCACAATTCTGCTCTACCGCTTCCAAGACGGGTGAACTTGGACAACTTACCCAAGTTCACCTTCCCATTGGTCAAATGCAGACACAAGTGTACGTCTCGGAGGATTGCTGTGAGGACTAAAGGAGTTACGTTTCCTAATTGTCTGGCACATCAAGGGTGCCCAAGTATTAATAATGGTTTACTTCCCCTCACCTAATGTCCAGAGTATGCACAGTTTTCCGTTAGAGAATATGGTGGGAACAAAAGAGGGCTGGGGCGCTGGTATCAGCAAGGTTTCAGTTTAGCTGAAAGGAGAAAACATCATGCGTACTGACACACTGCTCTTGTCTACGCTTCCAGTTCGAGGAGATACGAAGTGTGGGTGGGTTTCGTAGGGAAAGGACGTTCCTCTAGGGGAGTCAGACCTGAGCCTTAAAGATGAAAATGGCTATAGGAAGGAGGTCA
This sequence comes from Hipposideros armiger, assembly GCF_001890085.2. Classification (NCBI taxonomy): domain Eukaryota; kingdom Metazoa; phylum Chordata; class Mammalia; order Chiroptera; family Hipposideridae; genus Hipposideros; species Hipposideros armiger. The sequence goes on from NW_017732167.1 coordinate 50,543, forward strand.
CACAAGGGGAAGAGTGCGAGGAATCATGGGGACTCGGAGGGACAATGAGGACTCAGGGAGTGAAGTCATGTTCAGGTTTAAGAGGGTGAGAAGTTTGCCTAATGAGATCTTATAGGACAAAGTGTGACAGGAGATGCTAGGGGGTCTTTGTGACCGTCCCTAATGGAGGTTGTGAGAATCAGGCAATTACAGACCTGAAAGGCAGAGCCAAACCTGACGCAGATTGGAAGGTTCCCGACTGATCCCGTGGAGTGGGAGGGGAGGGGAAGCAGAGGAACCAGAGTCCCAAGGTTGTGGCTGAGCGCCACCAGCGGGGTGACAGGCAGGTGGGTGAGTCCTGGTAGTTTGAGAGAAAGAGCCTGAGCTGCTTCTGTAAATTAGCTTTGAAAGTCTTTTAATGATTCTTCAAGTGTCACTCAAAAGTCTAGTCTTGCTCATCTTTCCGTTGGTTCCTGAGGGTGCTGAGAACATGCTGTAGAATTTGATACAGTCATCAGGAAGGATGAGAACACCTTCTAAAATAACTTTTGTAGGTACTTTGAAGCATTAGGATGTGCTGTTCTTTGTTACCCCGCCTGGAATAACTGGAAACATTCTCCTTAAACTGTATCTATTTGTTCTCTATTGTTGCAAACAAATTACTCCATGCTTGAGCGGCTAGAAACAACACATTTATTATGTCACAGTTTCTGTGGCTCAGAATCTGGGAGCAGCTCAGTGGGACGGCCCTGGCTTCGGGGTGTCTCAGTAGGTTTCTGTCAAGGTGACAGCCAGGGCTATAGTCCTCTCAAGGCTCCACAGGAAGGACCCATCTTCAACCTCCCACAGGTGGGCCTCCCTACGCGGCTGCCTCCCAGGGTGGCTGCACCTTCCACCAAGAGAGGGCAGGAGAATTCAACCCAAACGAAAGCCACAGCCTCTGAAGGGCCGCCATGTCCTGTTAGAAGCAAGTTAGCAGGTTTAGCCCATACCCGAGGGGTCAGGGTGACACAAGGGCTAGGGTACCAGGAGGTGGGGACCATTGGGGCCATCCATTTTCAGTATAAGGGCTTCCATTTTTGCTTCCAAGCTGAGCTGGAAACAGTTGTGCCGACATCATCATCATTCAAGCCTTCCCCACAACCATATATTAAGGTCCTACTATGTGCAAAGCCAGAGTACACCAGAGTCTGTCCCCCTCTTCACTGCCTTAGAAACATGAAGTCACTATTTGAGAGTCAGGTCAAGTGCAAAGCACGATCTTACATGCTTTTGCATGGAAGAGGGGAAAACTGTTTCAGGATTTTACACAAGGAAGGATGACAACTTTGTCAAATGATCACCCCTACAGATACTATTACCAAGAGGATGATTTTTACTTTCCTTCCAGGAACTTTGTACAGAAGATGGAACTCTCTTGCCAGGGTCTGTGCTGTTTGCATGGGCAGTGCTTCCTCCTGTGAAAATAAGTAGGAGCTCCTTAATGGGGTTGGCTCGTGACTTGGTGCTATGGTCCTAAGCTGATTGGATAGATGTCAGCAAGAATATTTTCCATCACATCAGTTACTCCTATTAGCTTCAGAAATAATTTGAAACACCTCCAGAATCTCTTATGCTTTCTGTTGCACAAACTACATCTGTTTTGTTTTTGCTTCAAACAGTGCATACATTTTAGTTAAGTGCCTTTGGATTTTTTTTGGACTGAGAAAGGCATTTGAGACAGGCAGTCTTCACATTGGTTTAACTTTTCAGAGGTTAGAGAATGAGCAAGTAATACTCTATAAATAATACCTTTTAAAAGTCTGAAAAAAACCACACTCATGAAAAGAAAAATGTATATTATTATATGGGCCTCATCCGATGAAACTTGAGTCAAAACTGTGTTCCCAATTTATAGAGGCTCTTTGAAGAGTCTCGTTTTGCTTACCATGCATTCTTCTCAGGTGAGATGACTTTTCATTATTAACTATTGGATAAATTGAATAAATTTCCCTCAGGGAAGGTCACCCTTAATTATCAGGACTCACCTAATTGAGAACCTCTCTGTCCCTTTGTGTTGAAATAGCTGATTGTCCAAAAACACTTGCATAATATCCTTCGCGGCGCTTTGCCCACTTGAGGTGATCAATCACCCTGTTTCTTTGTGTACTAAGTGGGAATATTTGTAACTTTTAGCATTTCAGCCACTGTGGAAATATGAAGGTGGGAGAATGCTTGAACTTGCAAAGCCCTTTTAGATCCCTAACTAAGTGATATTTTGTAAAAAGCATGGTATTTTCCTGTCTAATTTTAAAGTTTTTACCTTAATGAGAAATCATTTTTGCATAGTCTCGCTGGGCGCTGAGTTTATTTCCCTACTCTCAGGATTGTACACGAGAAAGCAGAGAGCCTAATACGTGTTCTCATTATATCACAGAAATCAAGTGGTTTTTTCTTTTCTTTTAAAACACAGAGGGGACTTCTGCGGAGGGCCTCCTGGGCTCTGGTAAGGACAGCTGCAAGTAAGCTGATACCGCAGGGGCCAGGCCTCAGACCCACTGCGGGCCCTGGGCGGGCAGCTGGCCTGGGCCTCACTGGCAACAGCAGACTGACTCTTGCAGCGCCAGTCCTGGCTCTGGAAAATCCTGGGCAGATAGGACAAATGCCTTAGGAAACAACTGGTTTGAAAGAATAGACTGTTTGAAACTCCCAGCTGTACGGGCCATTTGTGTGAAAGAGTCCATGCTAGGGTGGGGGTCAGGGACAACTGTGGCCAGGGGCTTAGCTTTCAAACCAAAGGAAATTGCTGGCTTCAGGACAGAATTTTGATCATATATGGATTTGTGAAATTTCAGCTGTTGACTTCTATGAGGTATAAGTTTGGACACAAATCTGAAGGTCTCCTGTCATTTCAGGCTTCACCAGCTCAAAGCAAAGCCGATCCAACACCCCCTTAGTCCCATGTGAGGTACCAGAGCCCAGCTTTCACGTCCAGTCAGGTAATGTCCATAGCACCTGTGCAACAGCTAATATTCACTGGGTTCTAACAAGGTGTTTGTTAACTGGAAGGATAATGGAGTAAAAAGGGTGTTGCCCCCTCTCTGTGGAGCAATTACATAAAGGCAGTAAGAGAGCAAGGAACACACACACACACACACACACACACACACACACACACACACACACACACNACACACACACACACACACACACACACACACACACACACACACACACCAATTTTAGTGAAACTGTGAGATATAAGCACCTGAAGCATAATATATGCAGGCGTGCTCTGAAGGTCAAAGATGGATCCTGGAGTACTTGCAGCGATGACCCCGTAAGTGCAGCTTGCTGGCTCAGCAGGTTCTCCACGGCGTAAGGAGCACTCAGAGAGGCGAATCCAGCGTCCTTCTCAAGGGAAAAGGCGCATCCCCAAACTATTTGCACAGGAAAAACCAAGGAAGCTTGATTTTCAAGGGGATGAATGAGAAAGCACAATGACTGGTCATATTTTCAGGAAATGGCTTGTGGATATCAATTGTGTGGAGAGAGCCAAAAGCTGAAAGAACTCATGAGATGTTACTGAGAGAATTCCAAGTGGCTTGTCACAGAACCTGCCTCATGACCCTGTGTAATGACTGGTCTGGGGGAGAGGCAATCAATGAATTACAATACAACATATTCCTGTGCAAAGATATCATAAGAAAAAAGGATAAGGACAAATGAAAAAGCAAATGGCAGATAAAAAATAAACTGTTGTCATAAAGCAGGTTAAAATGATGAACAAAAAATACCCATTTAAATTTAAAAATAATTAAAAAATAAAAGCAAAAACCAGAATAAAAGAATCTAAGCAACGACCTCTGTGAAACTGGAGTAGAAAGCAGGGGTGTGAGAGTTGAGGGAAGAAGCAATCATGAGAAAGAGGGAGGCGAACATGAACTGTGAGAGCTTGAGGGGAAAAAAGGAAAAGAAAAATAAAACTAGTGTTTTAATGAAGATTTTACTGGAGGCAGCACAAGGGATATTATACAGCGTTAAAAAATGTAATGAGATAAAGACAGGATTGGAAGACACATGATATTCAACATACAAATAATTGGAGTCCCTGAAAAAATAAACCTAAATAATAGAACAGAAAAAAATACTTAAAGATATAATGCAAGAAGATATTCCATAAATTAAAAAAACCCCTAAAATCTGTATATTGAAAGAACAAGTGGAATTACAGGAGAAATTGACATAATTTATATATTAGATATACACTATTACGTTTATTGGACTTAAAAAAAAGAAATTAGGTTTTTTGGGAACCTGAGCAAAAATATCTTTAAAAATAAAACATTCATATTGGTCTTTGATTCCTCACTAGCAACATTGAGTTCTACATAGAGAAGATTGCATTCAAGAGATATATCCAAAATGAAGAAAATCAGAAATGCTTAAAATAGAATAAGTAGATTCCTAGCAAATGCAAACAAACATAAATCCAAAGGTCATGATTTTATATCAGACTTTGGGGCAAAAAACATTGAACAAGAAAACATAGGCATTTATAATAGTGGAATACAATTGACATGAAGATATCACAGAACACCTGTACACCAAATAAAATGGTATGAATATTTTAAAAATAAACAAATACACATGTAGATGGAAATACAAGAAATAATAAACAAATTAATGGTTAAAGGAATATTTTGATTCTCTTAATTCATCACAGATCAAGAAAACAAAAAATTAATATTTTAAAAGGCATATCTAATTGAGATAAATCAATACTGTACCCTTAAAATAGTATATATCTTCCTTTTTAAGTGTCAGTAAAATGTTCACAAAATTTCACCAAGGAAAATCGCATTAATTTACAGAGTAGAAATAGTATGTTACATTCTCTGATCATAATGAAACAAATTAGATATTAAAAACAAAATATCCTTGTTCTCTGTAAATCAAGAATAAAACAGTAATAAAAACCATGATGATAATAACAAACTGTATTCCTGTAAGCTACTATTGAGGGAAAAAGAAAATAATACCTGAAATGGGAGGGATCTAAAAATTAAAGCTAATAAATTCTACATAGAAATTATGGAACAAAAAATTACAGATGAGTAATATTCATAGTTTTAAACACATGCATTAACATCAAAGAACGATTTTTCTACTTGAGTTCAAGTAGGAAAATAATTAAAAGAGTGAAAGATACAATAGATATTGTTGCACTAGAAAACAAAAGCTGACAGAAGGAATAAATAAATTTAAAAGCTAGATCTTTAAATTTAAAAAAAAGCAAAAATGTGTATGTTCTGTTGGCAAACCTAGTTAAGATGAACAGTGAGAAAGCACAAATGCATAAAATAATATTTAATAATGACAGGTGAGACGAAATTAAAGAATCGTGACAAATTACTCTGGTTATTTCAAGCCATGAAACAGAAGATTTATCAAAACTGACCCCAAAAGGGAAACATTTGAAGAGATTAGTTATTGTAGGTGAAATATAGAAAGCTGTCAATAGCTACCTTTTGGAAAAAGCATCAGAACCAAATTATTTCATTGGAAAATTCTACCAAGCAGTAAAGAAATATATAATTTCAATTTTATTAATATATTCTAGAGCATGTAAGAGGGAAAAATGGGCAACTTCTAAATTCTTTGTATGTACTTAGCAATAGCTTGCCAATCATAACAAAAATAGATGACCAGAAGAAAACTACAGATGCAATAATCTTTATAAATGAGCAATATTAAAACTATAATCCATCAGCACCATAAAAAATTAAATCAAATGGAGTTGTTTCAGGAATTCAAGGGTAGTTTAAAATTAAAACTAGTTTAATTTGCCATTTTAATAAGTTTTAAGAGAAAAATGGTAATGGCATTTGCAAATGTGCCAAAAAGATTTTTGCTAATATTCGATGTACATTCGTTTTTTTAAAAATATTTTTATTAAAAATATAGCTAACATACAATATTATATTAGTTTCAGGAGTATACCATAGTCATTCAACATTTATATACCTAAGGAAGAAGTCACCAAGATAAGCCCAGCAACCATCTGACACTCTACCATGCTATAAAAATACTATTGACTATATCCCCCATGCTGCACATTACATCTCCATGACTTATTTGTTTTATACCTGGAAATTTGGACCTGTTATTCCCCTTCACCTTTTCCCCTCTTTTTCAATATTTTAATTACAGTTGATATTCAATATTATTTTACATTAATTTTAGGTGTAGGGCATAGTCATTAGACATTATATATATAGTTCAAGAAGTGATCCCCTTGACTAGTCTAGTACCCACCTGACACTATATATAGTTATTACCATACCATTGACTATATTCCCTGTGCTATATTTCACATCCGCATGACTATTTTGTAACTACCAGATTGTACTTCTTAATCCCTTCACATATTTTGCCCTGCCCCCTCAACCTCCTCCCATCAATCACCCCAACAAATCTAGTCCCCATCTGACACCATGCAAGTTATTATAATATTATTGACTACATTTCTTATGCTATACCCTACATCCCCATAACTACTTCTTAACAACCAATTTGTACTTCTAATCCCTTCCCCTTTTTCATTCACCTCCTACCTCCCTCCCCTCTGGCAACCATCAATATGTTCTCTATATCTATGAGATTGTTTCTGCGTTGTTTTGTTCTTTAGATTCCACATATAAACAAAATCCCATTGCATCTGCCTTTCTCTGCCTGATGCTCCACTGAGCACTATACCCTCCAGGTCCATTCATGCTGCCGTAGACGGCAAGAACCCGTTCCCTTCCACGGCCGAGCAATATCCCATTGTGCATATGCACCACCTTCCCTTTATCCATTCTGCCATCGATGGACACCCAGGCTGCCTCCATGTCTTGGCCAATGTAAACAATGCTGCAATGAGCATATGGATGCATATGTGCCCTCGAAGTAGTGTTTTGGGTTTCTTCAGATAAATACCCAGAAGTGGGATTACTGGGTCCTTCTTTGTCTCTTGTTATAGCCTTTGTTTTAAAGTCTGTTTTGTCTGGTATAAGTATTGCTCCTTCAGATTTTTTGTTCTTTTTGTTTTTATTTTCATGAAATAACTTATTCCATCCCTTTTACTGTTCATCTGTGTGTGTCTTTCAATCTGAAATGAGTCTCTTGTAGGCAGCATATGTAAGAGTTGTGTTTTCTTATCCATTCAGCCTTCCTAATGTCTTTTGATTGGAGCATTTAATCCATTTACATTGAAAGTAATTGTTGATAGATATGTAGTTATTGCCATTTTGTTATTCATAATTTTGATTTTTTTTCTTTCTGTCTTAAGTCTTTCTAACATTCCTTGTTATACTGGTTTGGTGGTAATGAACTCCTTTAGCTTTTTCTTGTCTGGGAAGCTCTTTATCTGTCCTTCAATTTTAAATGATAACCTTGCTGGGTAGAGTACCCTTGGGTGTAGGTCCTTGCTTTTCTTTTTTTAAATTAAAATTTATTGGGATGATAATGGTTAGTAAAATTACATAGGTTACAAAAATACAATTCTGTAACACATCATCTATATATCACATTGTGTGCTCACCACCCAGAGTCAGTACTCCTTCCATCACCGTATATTTGACCCCGTTTACCCTCATCTACCACCCCCCTCCCCCCTTACCCTCTGGTAACCACTAAACTGTTGTCTGTGTCTATGAGTTTTTGTTTCTTCATTTGTTTGTCTTGTTCCTTTGTTGCTTTCAGTTTTATATCCAACATATCAGTGAAATCATATAGTTCTTGACTTTTTCTGTGTGACTTATTTTGCTTAGCATAATAATCTCAGGATCCATCCATTTTGTCACAAATGGCACTATTTCATCTTTTCTTATGGCAGAGTAGTATTCCATTGTGTATATATACCACATCTTGCTTTTCATCATGTTGAATATTTTGTGCCAGTCCTTTCTGGCATGCAAAGTGTCTGTTGAGAAATCAGCTGACAATCTTATGGGGGCTCCCTCGTAATTTACTAGTTGCCTTTCTCTTGCTGCTTTTAGGATTCTCTCTTTGTCTTTGACCTTTGTCATTCTAATTATAATGTGTCTTGGTGTGGGACTGTTTGGGTTCATCTTGTTTAGGACTCTGTGCTTCCTGGACTTGTATGTCTATTTCCTTTGCCAGGTTAGAAAAGTTTTCAGTTATTATTTATTCAAATAAGTTCGCCATTCTTTGCTTTCTCTCTTCCCCATCTGGTACCCTTATCAGGATAAATTGGTATGATTGATATTGTCCCAGAGGTCTCTTAAACTGTCCTCATTTTTTGGATTCTTTTGTCTTTTTGCTGTTCCCATTGGGTGTTTTTGCTGCCTTGTCTTCCAAATCACTGATTCGATCCTCGCTTCATCTAGTCTGCTGGTGATTCCTTCTAGGTCATTCTTCATTTCAGTTATTATATTCTTTGTTGCTGACTTGTTCTTTTTCATGTTTTCTATGTTCTTTTTTATGCTTGCTCTTTCTCTGTTGAAGTTCTCACTAAGTTCCTTGAGCAGCCTTTTACTATTGTTTTGAACTCTGTGTCTGGTAGCTTGCTTACCTCCATTTTGTTTAGTTGTTTTTCTGGAGTTTTCTTCATTTTTTTCATGCGGGACATATTTCTTTGTTTCTTCATTTTGGCTGCCTCTGTGTTTATTTTTATGTATTAGATAGATCTGTTATGTCTCCTAGTCTTGGCTGGGTGGCATTATATAGTAGGTACCCTGTGGGGTCCTGGCACAATCTCCCTGTCACCCATTCCGAGTTCTCAGGAGTGTCCCTTGTGTGGGTTGTGTGTGCCCTCCTGTTATAATTGAGCCTTGATTGCTATTGGCATGTCAGTGGGTGGGATTAACACACAAATTGATTGGCTGTGGGTTTTGGCCATGTGTACAGCTTACCAGCTGCTATGTGGGGGGCTTACCCCACTGAATGGGATTCTCACCAGTGGGCTCTGGTGCCTGTTGAGACCTCCGTTTATGCGTGCCACTTGTAGGGCTAATTGGGCAGTGAAGCCAACGTCCAAGTATGTTGGTTCTGGGGCTTCTTGGGAGGGCTCTCGTGCAGGCCCAGGTTACCCACTGCATGTGACTGGCCAGGGACTACCTGCTAGGAGCTACAAAGTGATTTATAGTTGTTTTCTGCCTGTGATAAAGTTGGAGGCACTTGAAAGAGGCCACACTGTGAACCGAGGATGGCTGCCACCAGTACTGAACCTGGGGTAGCTCCACAAAAAGCCAGGAAAACTGGAGGTCTGCTGCCATCTGCCAGCTCTCTTATGGTTCAGCCACTGATAAAGCCTTATTTGGTACATGAGTTGGGTGAGGCAGGGCCTTAGGGAATCAGTAGAGTGGGAAGAGTTGTGGTCACCAGGTTAATGTAAATTCTGGTTTTATGCCAGTGCTGAGCCTGGAGCTACTCAGCATAGGTCTCAGAGCACACTGAGGCCCGTCATCTGCCTGTGGCCCATGGACTTTGTAGTTTTCCAGAAAAGAGGACAATGTGGGCAGACTGGCTGCTCATGGGGAAAACGCCTCTGGCACTGGGAGAGTTGGGTGAGATGGAGTCAGCAGGGCAGAGCTTTGGAGCTCACCAGGCCAATCAGATTCAGATTTGGCCTTAAACGTAGGGGGAGGGCTCAACACAGGAAAGGGTGCCCACCTGCCGGCCTCATGGGAGGAGGATCCCTTACAGGGAAACTGGTGACTGTCCTCCAGCCCTCTCTATGAACTACACTCCTCAGTCTGCCTCTTGTATGCCTCTGCCATCCTCTGAGTCACTCTCCTTCTGCTGGAGCCCAAGGTGAGGGTCTGGGAGTGAGTCTGTGCACAGGTAGTTTAAAAGAATGCCTGGGTTTCCCGCAGACTTCTGTCCCATCCGGTCAGTCGGGATCCCCAGTGTTTTTCACAACCAGGTGTTGTTGGGGCTCCTCTTCCCGGCACCGGTACTCTGGGCTGGGGAGGCCAGTGTGGGGCTGGGGTCTCTCACTCTTCTTGGGAAAACCCCTGTGACAGGTATTCCTCCCAATCCTCAGCCATCACACACAGGTGTGGAACCAGCCTGTTCCTTGTCTCTATCCCTCCTACCAGTCTAGACATGGCTTCATATATCTTAATTATAAAATGTCAGCTAGACTTCACATGGTTCTCCAGGTTGATTTTTCTATAATTTAGTTGTAATTGTAATGTGTTCGTAGAAGGAACCAGGCATGATGTTTATCTACTCTGCTATTTTTGATCTAGTGTGTCTCAATGTACATTCTTAGTTAAAAAAGGAATAAAGAAATATTTATATCACCTCATACATGTCATCTCAAAAGCAGCAGCATGCTTGTCAGATATTCATTCTATTAAAGCGAGGGACAGTTAAAAACTACATCTACCTGTCATCACTGATATTTAGCATTGTTTCAAAGGTTCTAGCCAAAGATATATGACAGAGAGAGAGAGAGAGAGAGAGAGAGAGAGAGAGAGAGAGAGAGAGAGAAAGCACTAAGAGGTATAACAATTGGAAAGGGGAGACAAAATTATCTATATGTGCACATGATATGACGGTTGACTAAAACATCCAGGAGAACCAATGGAAAAACTATAGGTAAGGTGTTGGGTACAAAATTAATATTCAGGAATCTTCCATGACATGCAGCTATAGTAGAAGAGGCCTCACTTACAATAGTGACCAAAAAGATTAAATACACAAGGGTCATTTTAACAAGAGTCACACATGATATTTTAAAACTACTTAAAACACACAAATTTAGTTTTGTACCAATGTAAGTTTGTTTTAAATAGAAAGACTTTCTATCATAAAGCTTTCATTCTTTCTAAGTTAATCTACAAATTTAATGAGATTTAAATAAAATTACTGATGGATGTTCTCTTTGAGAGCCAGAAAAGTTGATTTTAAAGTTTCTATGGAAAAACAAACACACAAATTTAGCCAGGAAATTTTGAAATAGGAGAATAAAAAGGGAATACACTTTCTATATTTAAAATAATTTGATTTACTGTATAAATAGATCAGTGTAACCAATATAAACCCAAACACTCTAGGTATTTTGTATATTATAAAGATAGAATTTCAAAACAGTGGGGAAAATGTTGACACTCAATGAAATGCATTGGAGCAATTATAGTCCAACATCTGAAAACAATTAAAGTTGGATTTCCTATTTTATATTAAAATAAGTTCTTATAAAAATTATATGTACAATGATAAAATTATAAAAATTGTTAGAAGGCAACTTTGAGATAATCTTTTAAAAAAATAATCTTGACATAGGAAAGCTCTATAATTATGACCTCAAATCCATAAGCTATTTTATTAAAAAAGGCCTGATAAATTTGGTTATGTAAAACAAAAGAATATTATACATGGCAAAAGTGTCAAAAATAAGATCAAAAGGTAAATCAAAATTGAAAAAAATTATTGCAAATCATTTCACAAAGAGCTTATTATTATTATTATTTTAAATATTTTTATTGGGGAATTGTGGGATGGGAACAGTGCTGGGGAATTAGGGGAAGGGGAACAGACAAGTTGCTGTTTTGTTCTTCAGTCTAGTTGTGGAGGACGTTGCTTCACAGACCCAAGTTGGCACCATCATTGCGCTCTTCCCAGGCGAGGCAGATCAGTCGCCAGCTTCTGGAGGGCTGCTGGTCGCTGTCCCTGGCTGCTGGCTACGCACGGTAGCCCATGGCAACCCACTGCACCAGGAGCTGCAGCCTACACCGTCGCCGGCGACTCACGGCAGCCCAGCTCCAGGTTGAGCTGTTGTTCAGCATCTTAGCTGTGGAGGGCAGTGTCACTGGC
>NW_017732167.1:63129-114131 GCF_001890085.2 Hipposideros armiger
GCGAGGGACTAATAGAGACTAATTCTTTGAAACTACTCATAACAAACTGGCAGCAGTGGTGGTGGTCTGGGCATGGAAGGAAGTGTTCATCGACTCTGATACTGTACTTTGAGAATTTTGAAGCATGTGCACATAGCACCCTTTTACAATAATTATGTAATAGAGTTCTAGGAAAAGGTGTTTCATAGTATCTCTTGATGGTCATTCCCAGGGTTAAGAAGGCCTTTGTGATATTATTAAAAATATGCTATAATTATAACTAAGATCTTATGTTTGACCATCTGTAGAAACAGAAAAAGTGCCAGCAGACTCTGAAGAAGCATGTCTGAACGTATTATTGTGTGACCTTAAAACTTCTTCCATTCCTCGCTAACATAGAACACAGTTCCATAGACCTTTGGTGAAAACCAAGGAACCCCCTACCTTTGCTTGGCTCCCCAGTCTCCTCTGCCAACACTCCCTGTCCCTTCGTGCTCCAGCTTCCAGACCAGGTGGCATGCGCACCTCGAAACCACACTCACTTCCGGGTCCCCTGGCTTCCTCTGCTGCCCATTCCACACCTTTTCCTCAGGGACTCCCCGCCTTCTCTGCATGAAGCTGCCGTCAAGACTGCCCTTGAAGACGTGGCTCAGGCATGTCAAGCCCAGATCCCTGGACCGTCGCTGGCATTGACCTCAGCATACCACACACCATTGTCAGACTCGTCTGAGCCCCTTTCCAGACTGGGGACTCTTTGGGGACAGGCACTGTGTCACGGTTCCTGTGGCATCTGTAGGTCCTTGCGCCAGGTAGACACTGAATGCAAACATGCTGAAGTGAAAAGTGGCGGTGACGGAAGCAGAGGGAGCATTTTAACCCTCGCTGACGGGACGGTGGGCTCCACTGAAGGACGAGCAGCGCCCAGGGGCACTCTTCCTGTAAGTCCTCCCTTGGTGGCCGGGGACCCAGTGTGATGGTGGCTGTTGCTCCTTGGTCCCTTGTGTTTCCTTCTCCAGGATGGTGTGTCCTGAGGGGTGCCATTGTATCCCTGAGTCCCGGTCGATATGCAGTTGGGCACCGAGGAGAAGCTGGAATTCGGTCCCCTGCTGCCCACTCACTCCCACAGGGCCCCACACACGCCCATCCCCTCAGCTCACTTGCCGACCCAGCACCTCTGAGACCACGTTACTCCTGCCATCACTGACCGGCCAGAAACTTGTCACGGGCTCTTCTTGAACTTCAGGAGACCTGTACTATCCTCTCCAATTCCCTTCGCCTGTTTCATTAAAACATGTGACATTCCTGGACCCTGCCGCCTTCCTCTCCACAATCCAGCGTCCCCACATCCGGTGTTCTACCTGTTAGGTTGCTCTTCACGCGTCCCCTTCTCTCCAGCCCCACTGCTAACAGTCTTCGCTGCATTTGTTGGAGTGGCCTCTTAACCCATCTCCCTGTCTCTGCATTTCTCTCCTCTAATCCATCCTCCACTGAGCCACTTGATTCATCTTTCTGAAAGGCTGTGCTCACCATATTGTTCTCCTGCTCAGAACTGCCCTAGAGGTTGTTTTAGGATCAATGTCAAACTCAGCATCATCTGTCAGGTTCTCGCCTCCTCTGGTGTGTCACTTGTCTCCCTGCTCAACTTCCTTGAACATTCCAGCCATTCTTCCACCTGTTTTGGGGTCTCCCTCCCCCCGTCCCTTCTCCCACCCTCAGTGTCCTTTCTACCGGAAAGCCTTACTTAGCCCGCACATATAGGCTCAGACCCCTTCAAATGCCTCTGTCTGTAGCCTCTTCGGCTGCTGCCTGCACGCATCCTGCTGCATCATAATCGTCTAAGTATGATAAGTTGGGAGGCCAGATGACGGTGCTGTGCTACAGCTGCCTCCCTGGTCACGAGCACCAAGCTTGGCACATGGCAGGCGGTCGACTCATCTCTGTTGGATCAGTCAGTAAACGAAAGGGCATAGTGCCTCCATTAACGGGAGGAGTAATGTGGGATCTGTCAGCCCAACAGGGTGGGTGCAGCAGCAGACGAGTCAGGAAGAGAGGATTTGAGAAGGCGGACGGAGGACCTTTTTTTCTAAATTATCTTGTCCATGGAGGCTCAGACACATTTACCTAAGCCACCTCACTTCTTTCCCCTCTAAATTTTATATATTACATATAACATTACTATGTTACAATATATTCTTATATTATTATAGGTAATTATAACATTACCCAATGCAATGTAATATTATAAGGACATTAAGGGAAGTTTTAAACAGAAGCACATTTTCTCCACAAACTCCCCATTGTTATCCACTGCTTTCATCGTTGCATTGTCTGTAGTCTTTGCACATATTTATACTTATTCTTACATAGCCATCGTCATAAGTTTTATTCTCTTTGTTTACTTCATATTTGACCTTTTCCCTACATCGTATATTTTTGAAGAGCATGAACACCAACGACCATAGCTTTCTCTGTTCCAAGTTAAATAAGCTCAAATCTAACGTTTTCTCAAGGGTCTTAGTTTCCATTGACTTAATCGTTGTAGCTGCTCATCTCTGGATCGTTTCCAGACCCAACACGTTCTTCAGAGGCAGGAACCAAAGCTACATTCTAGTACATGCTGATCCCTTGCTTTCCATCTTTGCAGAATAATCTGTATTGTTCAGCTTTGCACGCCATTGCAGGGTGTGTCTTATTTTAAGAAAATGTGGTATTTGAAAATTCATATTTAATCTCCTGTACAGATGAACTGGAGAGCAATTATTCACAACTGTTCTTTGTTCTTAAAAGGATTTACTGAAATATGTCTTTAATAGCAAAAATCCTGGTACATGTAAGATCGGTTGGATTCAGAACAGCACAATTTGCATATGACTTTTAGGGAACGAAATTGCTGTGTAAAACAAGGTTCACTTTCACTGGTCAGAGGCATGTGTCCACATCTTTCTCCCGGGTGCCCAAGTGTCGTCCATTCTGATCTCAGTGGGGGTCTTGGAGGTTCCTGGCTCCAATCAGTCATGGGACAGAGTTTAGTACCTGGCATAGGCTTGGCTGGTTTTATGGTGCCACTCATTAGACACAAGAACCATTGCTTCTTTTATTTATTTATTTGTTTGATTATTTATTTATTTATTTTTAAAATTAAAAAAAAAATTTTTTTAAGATTTTTTTGGGGAATTGGGGGAGGGAAACAACGTTGGAGAATCAGGGAAGGGGAACAGACAGGTTGCTGTCCTTTTGTTCTTCAGTCTTGTTGTGGAGGATGTCGCTTCACTGGCCCATGTTGGTATTGTGATCACTGCGCTCTTCCCGGGTGAGGCAGTTGCTCGCCGGCCATTGGACAGTGGCCCACGGCAGCTCACGTAGCTCACGCCCGCTGCCGGCCAGCCCCATTGCAGCCTACGCTGTCATTGGCGACTCACAGCAGCCCAGCTCCAGGTTGAACTATTGTTCCCCATCTTAGCTGTAGAGGGCGCAGCATCACTGGCCTCATGTGGGATCTGAACCGGGGCCCAGCTGCTCAGAGCTGATGTCCCAAGCCAACTCTTAACCACTTGGCTGGCCCAAGAACCATTGCTTCTTGAAATTTTCATTTAGATAAAGGGAAGTTAATAGAATACTTTATTCTCTCCTATGGCTATTAAATGAACTAAACTAGAAGGGTCCCTGGTATTTATATAGCTAGATTATCTAATCATATGCCTTCTATTTGTTCAGCATGCAAAATTATTTACTGTAAACCCTCTTTTCACCTTTCTTGTAATGTTAATGCTTAGATAACAGTAGACATTTCATATGGAAAAGTTACTATTGTTTTGATTCATGAATATTATAAAAATATTTTACAAAAAACCTAAGCTTCTAGAATTCCTGAATGCTTGAGAAAACTTGCATCATGGTGAAGGCTTACAGCCTATGAATGTCATTTTTGTGTGGATTTCTTGGGAAAGTGAAAAGAAAATTCACAGAATGAGATCATATTTGTAAATTATATATCTGATAAGAACTCATCATACTTTGTGCCAGTTCTTGTAACACTCTTATCCTCCTAGTAAAACCATACAGAAAACAACCAGCACAAACAGAAATCCAACCAAACACAGATGAGCAAACAAAAACCTGTAATTCACAGGCATTTAGCTTTGTCCAGGACCTGAGGACCACACCTAGAACAGTCACTCCTACTTCCCTTTAGTACCAAACCTGAGTCTGAGTTGGTCTTTGCTGCCTACCAAGAATGCACATTTTATCGGTGTACATTGTCTTTGCTCTCTTTCGTGCTCCCTTATATCAACATAGTAAATATTTATTTGCTCTTTTGGGAAAATCGACATTATACCTAGAATGTTATGTCCCAAGGATTTAATGAGGCATTACCTACTTCTTCTCAGCCATGACCTCAAGAGCTTACATTTCCCTTTCATTATGGTCTTGTCCAACATGCAGATGAGCTTTTGTTGTGTTTTAAGACAGTCCGTCTACCTACTTACTGTTTTGGCTCCAAAAGGGCAGAAGGTTTCCAAAGAGATGCTACACTTTGTCACAGTGAACTGGACTACCTATGCATGCTTTATCCTACGGAGTTAAATCCATAACTGATCACAGACTATGGAATGTTCTAAATTTGCTCAGGCCAGAAACTAAGACACAATTAAGACGTTTTCTGGGTCTTGCTTGTTACTGAGGCAGTGGGTTCCCGTTTTTTCTGAAATTGTTACCGTGCCTCATGACTTAACC
Organism: Hipposideros armiger; assembly: GCF_001890085.2. Taxonomy (NCBI): domain Eukaryota; kingdom Metazoa; phylum Chordata; class Mammalia; order Chiroptera; family Hipposideridae; genus Hipposideros; species Hipposideros armiger. Next base: position 67,843 of record NW_017732167.1, read on the forward strand.
AAGTCCCTGGTAACCGGACCTTTCCCCTAACCCTAAATGTAAACAGCCTTCCCATGAGGCATAAGTAGCCTTTTATCAGCCTCCCACTCTGTGCCTCCATAATCATTTCTACATTTGTACAAAAGAGATAAGCCTTTGGTGTCCTGATTCGGCCACACAAGAAACATCAGTGACCTACAGCTTTCTACAATGTTTCTCTTGACTCCTTGGCAAAATCCTACCCACAGTCTTTGAGCAGTAGCTGCAGCAGCTGGACTAATGGAGGTTCTCCAACTTGGCTTTGGGGTCTCCTTTAATTGTGTTCATCTGTCATGGTGTACTGCCTTTGTCAGGAAGTAGGCTTACATCCCATGAAATCCTATTACCTTTTCCATCTCCACACATATTTCTATTTATTAGCCCTTTGAATTCTACTACTTTTCTTTCATTACCTCGAAATACCTATACCCCTAATATAGGTATTATACCCCTTTAGAAACTGCAGACTAACTCTTGGTTGTTGATGGGTTGATCTTAAGACTGAAACAGAAAAATATCAGATGAGTTAAGCTGAAATAAAATTCATTTCCCCCTAGAAAAAGACCCCTTCCCAGAGGCAAAAATCTGCCCATATGGGCAGACTAGGGATAAGAAGGTCAATATATCCATTGATAGTAGTTATGCTTTTGGGATAGTCCATGAGTTTTGGATGCTTTATAAACAAAGAGAGTTATTGACCTTAGTGGGAATACCAATGAAGGATGGTCAACAAATCAAAGAATGTTGGGTGGTCAACAAGTCAAATCAACCAATCTCAGGCTGTTACAAAAGTAGGTGCTCACACAGAAGAGAGCAACATGGAGGCAAAAGGAAATGCCAGGCTGATTTTTAGGTCAGACAGGCAGCCTCACTGACATTCTAGCCTTCATAATATACCAAGAAACTAAATCTTTGGAGAGATTCCAACAGGCTATTAGATAATGCTGGAGATCAGCTCTAAAGTAAGAAAACTTGAAATGGAAGCTTGCAAATTTTTTTTTTTTGTATAAAATTACCCACCACAGGATGGTAAAATGGGTAATGTCCTCAGTCATCATTGATGGGGAATTTGCTGAAACTCTTAAAGCTTGGGTGGAGGTGGTCTCCGGCACATGTCTTATTTATATCAGCAGCAGAAGTCTGGTAAAACTGTAAATGTGTGTAAAGGTGGGACATGCTCAAACCTTAGGGCCCCTTTGCTCATCTCCAAATGGATTTCACATAGCTGCCTTCTGCAGTGGGTTTTCAATATGTCCTTTGAACATTGTTTGATTATTTTTAGGATGGACTGAAGTCTTTCCCTTTTGAAATGGTACAATTCTCAGAGCAGCAAAAAAATTATTTGATTTTGTGTTCCCAACTTGGAGGACTATGACTTATCTCTCAAGGGACAGGGAATTCCATTTTATTGGAACTATTATTAAAGAGCTTCTCTCTCTTTTTTTTTTTTTTAGCTGAGCCATCCTGCCACCTGCTGGCAGCTCAGCAGCTGCTCAGCTTGGGCCGGGACTTGAACACTGTTGCTCAGAGCTCAAACTCTTGAGCGAGCTCTTAACCAACTGAGCCACTCAGCCCACCCTAAAGAGCTTTTCAAAGCTCTATCATTTACTCAGAAACTTTAATGTCTATATCATCTCCAATATTCAGGGAAGGAGGAAAAAACAAAGAGAATTCTAAAATTCAAGTTAGCAGAACTCCCAGGAATTCTAGAACTTCCAAGACCTAAGGTATTGCCATTCGCTTTAATGACAGTGGGGTCACCTGGCTCTAGGGCTTATCAACAACTCTGCACCCATGACTTAGCCACAAGGAAGCCCATGTATTTATGAATATTACTTGCAGTTCTAGGCTCCACACTATTGCAAGTAGACATGGTCAAACACTGAGGGGACTTATGCGAGATACCAGTTGTATCAACAAGCACAAGCAGCCTTTCTTCAACATCCTCCTAAACAAATATTATGTTACCTAAAACCCAGATGCCTGGTTTCTGGGAGAGGTGTCAAAGAAACACAGCCTCCAAGCCCCAAAGGATGTTATCATATATCGTTGACATCTAGTACAGTAGTAAAATTCCAAAGGATTGATTCTTGGATTCATGTGTCTCCATTAAAGAGGCAAAAACTATCCTCCACTCACTGGAAAGCTTTCTCTATTGGAAACCTTAAGCTGAGGGTTCTTAGAACGCCCAAGAAGCAGGTGATCTTCAGAGGGAGACATCTTCTACCCAGAACTTTGGACCAAGTTAATGATTGCATGAGGTATAGATATCTTCCATCTAACTTCCACAGAACAACAAGAGTGTAGACCATCATGCTTTAATTTGCATTAAAAAATAATTGTTTTCTATCTGGGTTAAAGCTACTTTGATGTAACCTATGTTACTTGTTAGAGATAAGGCTCAATTTTGAATATTGCTCTTCACATTTTTAGTCACTCCTTGGTATGAGCTGAATATTGGCTACAACTTACTTGCTAAATCATACAACCAAACTGACTGTTGGGTTTTTATAGTTTTTTTTTTTTTTTTGGAGCCACCCAGCTTCCCTTAGTACTAACTTCTTATAATTAATCAGTTGATTTCCTGGGTAAGTGGAGTTGCCATTAGGTGACTTTCTATTTAGCAAGCACTACAATAGCTAGAAATCTAAAAAAAATCTTATCTTGCATATCTAGAAAAAGAAGTTCATATCTCCACCAAAACAATACATGGGGACCTTTCGTGAGAGTTAGATTTAGTAGTTGAACTTCACAGAAATAGAACTGAAAAAGGAATAGGTACTATAAGGTGTATATATAGAGTCTATATCCTCTTCATAGCTCTTGCAAATAAGACACATTACTTTTAGTTTGCTTTAGATCTAACTAATCATTCTAATACAAAAAAATTTTGTTGCATGACACTGAAATATTCTTGGTTCATTAGCACACTATTTGACAATTCTAAAGGGATATTTTGGTCAAAACTAGATCATTGAGTGTTCCTCAATGACTGATATTGGGTTTGTGACACTGGTATTACTTGAAAACTGGATTAAAACTTGCGACTTTGGTAAACTTATGCCTGCCTTTATGATAGCACCTGACATTCATTTTGATTCATCAGTTTTTCTTCTAGGAAAATGGATCATTTGATAATTTAACTCAAGAAGGAGAAAAACTGGATCTTGATTTAAGAACCAAAACTCAAGAAAAACAAACTGGATTGTTTTTCTCTCTCTCCTCAAGTATCTTCAATTTATGGTTTATAAGAGGCTCCGGAGTTAAAGAGAACCTTGCATGCCATGATTTAAAGACTAGCAGACAAAATAGATAATCCCACCAAGTCCATATAAATCCATTCTTGAGAGATTTATAAAATGTGGCAGGAAACAAAAATATTTATATCTGCAGACCTTCCTGGAATATTTAATATTAATAAATGACCTGGAACACAAGCAAATGAAGCATAACATGACATAATTTTGCTAATAACCCTATATTTGGTTCTGTAGCCTCTTCAGACAGAGAATGAGATCTCTTGGTTTAATCCGGACACTCTCAGCTCCTTGATGATAAGGTAACTACAAATATGGTCATAATCCTTCCTTGGGTATTTGTGTTACAATGTTCGGACATGTCATCTCCAGAGTCTTAAATGCTGTGGTACCTCAAGTGACCCAACAAATGATCATCCAGCAAAAAAAGCAGGAAAACCTGACATTTTATGGAAGTTGACACAACCATGCCCAGAAGCTTGATATGCAACCAGATACCTCAAATAGTGGTAACGTATGGATCACCCACACCCCTAAGTATTATTATTATTATTATTATTATTATTTTATTATTTTTTAAAAGATTTTATTGGGGAATTGGGGGAGGGGGACAGCATTGGGGAATCGAGGAAGGGGAGCAGACAAGTTGCTGTCCTTTTGTTCTTCAGTCTAGTTGTGGAGGACGTCGCTTCACTGGCCCATGTTGTTATTGTGGTCATTGTGCTTTTCCCGGCTGAGGCAGTCGTTCAATGGCCGTTGGATGGCTGCTCATGGCAGCTCACGGCAGCTTATGGCAGCCCACTGCAGCCCCACTGCAACCTACACCATCTCCGGTGACTCACGGGAGCCCAGCTCCAGGTCGAGCTATTGTTCATCATCTTAGCTGTGGAGGGCAGTGTCACTAGCACATGTGGGATCCGAACTGGGGCCCTGCTGCTCAGAGCTGGCATCCCAAGCCAACTTTTAACCAACGTGCCACTCGGCTGGTCCACCCCTAAGTATTATTAATAGTCTCTCCTTCAGTTCAGGCTGAAGAATAACAACAAAGGGGCTACCGAGAAACAAAAGCATCTCTATATCCACATAGCTTACTGTCTACCTTAACATGGCCTTATTATTATACTGTCTCTATTAGCATATTTTTATTATTTCAGGAAACTTTTGTCCAGAGAGATAAAAGTTGCAAGTAACTTTTTCAAAGACATAAAATTATTTAATAGAAACAATCACACTACTGTTTACTCACTGAACCTCTTGTTTTAAAATCATTGCCTTCTTATGATCATCAATCCTAAATTATTATGTAGAGCATTCTTCTCCAGGAATGACAGAAACCAGATTGATCTTCCTGTTTGAAATAAACAACAAAACAAAACATATGTACACACACACACACACGCACTGGGTATCAGGCAATGAAGACTGACCCTTGAGAGGCGGGTATAAAAGATGAGCCCTGTAACCGCCCAGCTTACCATCTTGAGAGAATTTTCAGGTTGCAGCACAGAGAAGAGGAGCCTCACAGATGCTCTGAACGGAGATTCTGGGGGAGACCGAAGCAGCTACAGTACAGAGCACCAGAGAGAAGAAAGCTTTGAAGTGAGAGAACCCTGAAGATCTACAGAGAGTCGTCCTTAATTATTCAGCGAAGAACAGATCAGCACAGGTATGTGGCAAAGCTACTTGGAGGCAGGAAAAGGACCATCTGAAAGGCCTGGCGGGGACAGTGCTGCATACTCATACAGGCTGAGACATCACCGTTCCCGCCAGACAAACTGGAAAATTCAACTCATGGGGCAGTGGGTGAACATTCAGGAGGGTTGTACCTCTGTAGTCGGGAATTATGAGCCCAGACAGAGCACTGCTAGAGACTTGCCCAACAAATTATTAATATGCAAGATCTGAAAGAATCAAACTTTTGTAAGGAATTTAACTGCATCACAGGAAAAAAAAAAACCCTCAAGAATATTTATAGGAATACAAAAGTATCTTATACTCAGAAAGATAAAATTTGCAATGTCAGGCAAAAAAGGAAGCAGGAAAACATAACCATAATGGGAGAATATACATGTAGTTAAAACTGACACAGACTGACCAAGATGTTAGAAATAGCAGGAAAAATACATTAAAAAGTTATCATAACAGTATCTCGTATTTTCAAAAAACTAAGTAGAGACATGCAGATGTGGAAAAGCCCTAAACTGAGTTTATAAAGATGGGAACTACAATGTCTGCAATGAAGACTCACTGAATGAGGTTAACAACAGATTAGACATGGCTGAAGTGAAGATTAGTGCACTGGAAGACAAAGTCATTAAAACTACACAAAACACAATACAGGGGAAAATATTAAAATGAAAAGAGCATGGGTAAATTGTGAGTACACTCCATGTGTTATAATAGACACCTTGTTGGAATTTCCCAAGGAGTGGGAGTAAAAAAAAAAAAAAATTGAAAGAATAATTGTCACTCATGAGGAAAACTATAAACACACAGATTCAAAAATCAAAAGAAATCCTAATCATAACAAGGAGAAAACTCCACCAAGGCACATTATATTTGAAGTACTTAAAGCCAGTCCTAAAAAGAAAGGCTTGGAGCAGACAGATAAAAAGATGTGATCTGCAGAGGATCAAAGAGGCTGATAGCAGACTTCTCACTGGAAACAATGCAAACGACAAAACGTTAGAGCAGTATCTTTAGAATTTTGAAAGAAAAACACTTTCAACTTAGAAATCCATACTCAGCAAAATCTCTTTCAGAAACAAAGGTGAAATAAAGATGGTTTCAGACATACAGAATCTGAAAGAATTCACTGCCAGTGGACTCACACTGTAAGAAGTTGAAAGGAAAAGAAATTGAAAGGAAGCCCTTCAAGTCAGGAGAGAAATGATGGCAGACGGGAAGCTGGATCTATACAAAGGGATGAGAGGAATGCAGGAAATAGGGACTACATGGATTAAAAAAAAAAAAAATATATATATATATATGAATTTTTATTATTAACTTCTCTTTAAAGATATTTGACTATTAACAAAATAATCTATTATGGAGTTAATAATTTTGAAAAAAGTATTAATACAATAGCATAATGTCAGCAAAGGGAGAAGCAGAAGTATATGGCTTCTTATAATGAAGTGTTATAACATCACTTGGAAATAGACTGTGATGAACTAAGGATGTAGACTTATATGCCTATCCCAGGGGTCGGCAAACTTTTGAGACGGAAGGGCCAATCCTGTCCCTTGAAGTTTTACGAGACCTATAAAATAAATGAATCACCATTATGTGAATAATAGCCTTTAATAATTTTATAAATGAAACTATGATAGTTTTATTTTCATTTTCAATTTTACTTCAGAGCCACATGTATGTACCCAAAAAGCCGCATGTGGCTCGCGAGCTGCTGTTTGCTAACCTCTGGCAGCTCCCCTGTCTCAAAAGTTTGCCGACCCCTGCCCTAGACCAACCACTAAAATGACACGACAAGGAGTAATAGCTAATGAACCAAAATAAGAGATAAAGTAGATCATAAAAAAAGATTCAGTTAATCCAAAAGAAGGCAGAAAAAGAGAAAAAGAGCAATAAAGAACAGATGTGAACAAAACAATAGAGTAATTCTAATCATATCAGTAATCACATTAAATGTAAATGATTTAAACACTCCAATGAAAAGGCAGAAATTGTCAAATTGAATGAAAAAGCAAGGCCCGATTATATGTTGTTCATAAGCAACAAACTTTAAATTTAAAGGCGAAAATAGACTAAACATATGAGTGTGGAAAAAGATATCCCATGCTTAAACAAGATCAAAAGGAAGGTGCTGTGTCTATATTAATATCAAGAATAACAAAGAATATCACCAAAGATAAAGGGCATTTCTTTTTCCCCTTATGATAAAGGACACTCAAAAGGACCTAAAAATGGTCCATGTTTACACCCCTAATAACAGAGCTTCAGAATATATGAACTGGAAATGGAAAGAGCTGCAAAGACAAATAGGAAACCCACAATTACCGGTGAAAATTCTAACAGACATTTCTCAAAGTTAATATCAATAGAACAGGTAGACAGAAAACCAGCAAAGAACCATGAACACGAACAGCACACATGAACCAGCACTGCCTGACATGACGTCACCACATACTATTAGAATGGCAAAGATTGAAAAGGCTGACTCTGCTGAGTGTTGGTGAAGACGTGGAGAAATGGAATTTCACACGCTGCTGGTGGGGGTGTAAATGATGCCACTTTGGAAAACACTTGGGCAGCTTCTTAAAAAGGTCAACAGCATCCGCATTATCCCAGCACCGCACTCCTAGGGTTTATCTAATGGAAATAAACACATGTATCCTTACAGAGCCTTGTACAAATATTTAATAGCAACTTTATTTGTAAAACCCCCAAGCTGGAAACAACCCAAAAGTCCTTCAATGGATGAACGAACAAATTGTGATCTACCCATACAATGGAATGCTTCTCAACAATCAAGGGACCGAGCTATTGGTACATGCAACATAAACTATCTCAGAATAATCTTGCCCAGTGAAAGATGCCAGGCAAAAGGGGTGCCTTTTCATTCCATTTCATTCTACTCAGTAAAACGCTAGACTTTATAGAGGCAGGAAGCAGATTAGCTGTTGCCTGGATGGGGTCACGGGGAGGGGCAGGAGGGAAGGGTTATGAAAGAGCGTGAAGACACGTGATGGGGGATGGATACGCGCACTCTCTTGACTGTGGTGCTGGTTTCATGTGCATATGTTAAAACTTATAAAATTGCCCAATTTAAATACATACAGTTTGTTGTATGTTAATTATACTCTAATAGAGCTGCTAAAAGATAAGCTATTTTGGAAGAATGGGAAATAAAAAGTTATTGTTTCATGATCCTCACCCAGCCTCACCAAGCCTCCAAATTGAAAGATTTGCCTTATGCCGGAGTTCAGAATCTCAACAAATTTCCTTCCCGATGTTGTGCTTCTCGCTCTGCGACATGGCCATGGGTTGTTGGGCTGGGCTCTCCTTTTCCCCCCAAGCGATACACTCAGCTTTGGCTGATGAGCAGGCTGGCTTGGTGATATTGTGGGGAGCCAGCATTCACGAGAGCTTCATGCCATAAGGGGGTATTTTGCAGCTCTTCAATAAATGGAAGGAGGAATTCCAGGGTGCAATGTCTGAAATTTTCATAAAGCGTGGATTAAATACTACAACATTTTGGATGAAATGCTTGTGCCATGGTTACATGACCCCATGGAGAAAGCTATGAATTGAATCATGCCGGCCAGTAAACACTGGTTATTTGAAGAAAGTGAGAAACCAGATAAAGGAGGAAGGATGGGCGAACATAAAACAAACAAGCAAACCCAATAACCTACTAATGAGAAAGAAAGCATTATATTTTCCCATATGTCCATATTTTTTTTCCAAGTGTCCATAATCAAAGCAGCATTTATCAGCCCGTTTCTATGCTTAACCCATAGCTTCAAACTGTTAATAGCAACATTGACAAGTTTCCTTGAATTTTCTTGAATTTACAAACACACAGTGAAAAATATTGTTTTTATTACATTCTCTGTTACCTCTCTACCCTTACAGTCCTGTTCTCTCATTAATTAAAATAATTCTGGTGTACATAGCAAATTTTGAAATAATAAGATCTCCTTGATAAGAGTTTTTTTTTCTACAAATAGCCATCGCTGTTGCTTCATCATTTGTTTTACTAATCTCATTAAAGCTTTACTGCTTGATCAATGTTTCATGAATTTTTAAAGATATAAATCTCTTACCATACTTTATTTCAAAAAAGAAAACTGCTTCAGTGCTCTTGTTATCACTTCTACAAAACTAGCCTAATTCCACACAAATTGAAAAGACCTTGGCATTGCCTTTGTCTCCAGTGAAAAATGAGCCCCATTTGATGACTGACCTTCCAAACAACTGTGGCTTCCACAGAAATATATCGGATCTATCGGCCCACAGCTGTTACCTTCTAAGAATCATTACTTGAGTGCTCAGGGGAAAACTAGTTCCACTGGAAAGGCTGACTTGACGGAACACTCGAAAATACAATAAAATGAAATGGATGCATATAAACCCTGAGCGAGAGCTTTGGTTAGAAGCAATGGCGAGTATTTTTGTGACCGAAAACAGGCACAATTGTGTAGTGTTTGAGAAAACTGGCTGTTAACATGCTCAGTTATGCGATAGACTTAAAATGGATGCTTCTGGCAGCCCTTCCTCAGGATGGGTATGAGTGAGCAGTCCACAAATAATGATGTTTATAAAATAGAAGAGCAGCCAAGAGTATACTGGGTTGTTTGGAGAGGTGAATTAGCATCTTTGTCTGTTCGCGGGCTCGTGAGTGCAGTGGGAAGAGGCTGTGTGTCCTCACCAGTTCCTTCTCACGCTGTTGACTTGTGGTTTGACAGAATTGCTTCTTGTCTCCACGCGAGCGGGTCCGATCGTCCTCTCACATCACCAAGCAGCTCCCTGTTACCCAGACGCCCAGAAACAGATGCTCCCTGTGCTTGCTGTAAGAGCGGGACCCTGCAGAGCTTGACAGATGATCAGAGCAGCTTCATTTATAACCCTCCAATTTTTTGATTTCTGACACCCCATCCACATTCCTGCGGTCACCTTGGGAAGTTGGGGCAAGTGTTTGATGTTGTGTTAGGATGAGAAATTTGACTAATGCCTTGATAATCAGAAATAAATGTCCCACCTCCTGGGTATCGCCTTCGCGTGTAGCTTACAGCTTCTGCTTTTGTGTCCCTCTTCCCGCCTTATTACCAGCTTCCTCCTTGCCCCAAATGGGCCACTCAGGGGCTGTTTGGAGATTTGTTTTATTGTTCAGCTGCAAAGGTGAAGCATGCGATGCAGGGAATTCAAAGACGAGGTTGCCGGGACACTGACAACAAGCCCTCGTAGATAAGCAGAGGGAGGGTTTCTTAATTAAAACTAATTAACATGAGATGGGAGTTTCTGGTTATTAATTGTGCACGGCCTGACTTAAGTTTCGGAAGCTCCTTGGGTCTTGCCCTAATGACGGAATGTGGGGACAGGGAAGTTTGTGGCTTTTGTCTTTGCAAGTGACTTTGCTCAGAATTCCTTTACGGCTTGCATTTCCCCTCTGGAATTGGACTGAGGGAATAGGCCTGGGGATAAAGGAGGGGATGGGTGGAATGATGAGCCCTATGCCTTCCTGGAGCCCATGAACCAAATCTCTCTAGGAAATTCCATGAAAAGCTAATGGCCTTTGTAAACTCTTCCAAGTAATTCTTTAATTCCTCTTGTAAGCCAGTTCCTTCCTGTGGGCCTTATTGTGAGACTGTGGTCCTGTCATGTGTGAAATTTACAGGGCAGGCCAGACAGCTGGAAACAGGGAAAGGCTGAGGTGGCAGCTCGAGGCCAAAGGCTGGGTTCTGAAGGCAGGCTCCCTCTTTCTGGGGAAGTCAGTCTTTGCGCTTAAGGCCTTCAACTGCTCGGACGAGGCCCACCCACACGAAGGAGAACAACACGCTTGACTCAGAGGCTACCGATTTAAGCGCGCCTCTCATCTGAAAACCTGCTTCGCAGCAGCGTGCAGATCCATGTTTGACCAAATGTCTGAGTGCTGTGGCCCACCCAAGTTGATACAGAACATTAGCCACCCACCTGGGGACGCTGAGTGAGAACAACCCATGCTGCAGTTGGCTGGCCCGCAGCAGCTCTGCCCTGATGGGTTAGTGGGAAAGTCAGGTGTGGGGGGCGGTTATTGGGAACAGAAGAGACAGTCTTGTCCTAGCCGCTTCTGCCCGCCGCCCTGCTGACAGTCTGTTCACAGACATTTGGTGGAAGCGCATCTCAGCCCATTACTCGCACTCACTCTCCCTGGGTCGGTGGAGGGCAACCCTGGGAGGAAGTCCTGAAGAGAACGCGGGAATTTCCAGAGCGAGCCCAGCTCCGCAGGAAGTTGCTCCCCGGGCCATCTGAAGACAGGAACAGGAGGTGACTAACCTGGGCTTTGTGATCCAGTCCCTCTGATAGCTCCCCTGATGACTCACCCCAAACTCAGTTGACTTAGTAAGGAGACAGCAGCAGGTCTGCGCTGGCCGAGGAGGTTTCAGCAGAGACTCTGTCCCCAGAAAGCGCCTGGGTGCTGCTGCTCTAGCGCTGTGCTGGCAGGAGGGACGCTCTTTAGTGTGGACCTGGGTTTGCTTCATAGGAAATGTTTCACTTACTTGTATCTTCAAAACGAAGAAATGTACTCACACTTCCTGGTTGTTGATCCTAGTTATCGCTTAAGTACTACTTTATTTTTAATATATTAAGAAGAATATTTTTATCACAAATTTGCCCATAAGAATGCCATGTGACACAAGTTAAATATTTTTTGTTTCATTTTATCTATTGTATAATTATTTTCTCGATGGACAAGTATATCCTGCTACCTTTTCCATTTTCAAACCATGTGATATGGGACTGCTAAATGTAACCCTCTGACAGGACTTCTGGAGAACCATTTATGTGACACTGAAATTAATTTCTCATAAGTAAAGCCTAAAAGAAAATACATCATAATGTGAAAGGACGGTGATTTCTGGGGGGAGAGATTACAGGTGATTTACATTATTTTGTTATACTTTTTATGTATTTTACTTATACCATACATTAGCATGTATTACGTTTATAAGCAGAATATATTAATCAAAATAACTTTCAAAGACAAAGAATATAAAATCACATTACAAGCAGATATTATCTATGTAAGCGTTCTTTTATAATTTAATACAACAGAGATTTTGAGAGTTTGCTAAGCTTGTGTTACCCATTCCTGACATATGGGGACTGAATGAACAATTGTTTGCAACCCTCGAGTGACATGTCGGTGCCGAAGTCTCCATCTCTGGGGTGGGCAACGTTCCCCATGTCTGAAAGGCCTGACTTTACCTTTTGTATTTCTTGGTAAGCGCTCCTCCTTGGGGTCACATGCAGAATCACCCATAGGCACACTGTCCACTCATTCTGGGCCATGGTGGAGTAGCTGTGGAGTCCCTAAGCCCAGGACCCCCACCGCCTCCAACCTGTGTCACATGGTGAGAGGGGGAGAGACTCCGTCCTAGAGGCTCAGCTCAGACGCCCCCTCCAGTCCCTTCTGTTGGAACTATCTGGACCCCGCCTGCGCATGGCTCTTCCTTCCTCCTCAATTTTAGAACCCGTCGCACTTTGATGTGCCCACGTAAACTGGCAGTGCCCCTAACCTTCATGCATGTTAAACGATGTGGAGGCAGGGGACACGTTGATGTCTTCTTGTGTTCTCTGGAGCTCCGAGCACATCGCTTCACACAGTAGTAAGTGTGGCTTTGCACTGGTGTTTCTAGGATGCATTTCTGGATAACTGGGTTACTTGGCTGATGTCTCACCAGTGTCGCTATGTGTCACGAGGCGCTTAGGCTTGGGGCCTCTGTTAGACAGTCTCTGGGGGGTTGGCTGAGGCGCAGGGTCAAGGAAGCTGCCCAGGAACCGGACTTTGCTAGGAGCCCCAGGCCAAGGCCGGTGGATGAAGTCACTACTCCAGTCTCAGATATCTAGCGGCTCCGTTTCTGAATTCAATTGAGGAGAGTGGTCAATTTAGAGATTAAAATGGATTCCAGCCATAAGCGGCCAGTTAAATCTTTTAAATAAATTAGCCACAAGATCCAAGCCAATAAAAAGGAAAGCAGTGTGAGCTCTATAAAACGACCCAGGAACATTTAGAAATGAGATTCACTCTATTTGACATAAAGGATGTCTAGACTCTTTCTCATTCTCTTGACAAGGCTGTGCCTGGTGAAACACAGAATTCTGCTCAAGAGCAACGAAGGACAAGGTGCTAATAAAAATATTAGTATTTATAGTTAGCACTGATAGAGCTCGCACTACGTGCCATTCCAGCATCTTCTGGTAATAATTCAGCGTCCAGCTTTGTGTATCCACCCCCCCTCCCCCATACATCTATTCTCCTTAAATTCATATCCTGGTTAGGAGTCATTGGGTTTCCTTGGAATTTTATTAAGATTCTCTAATTTCTCAGAAATGAGTTTCAGGCAACAAAGCTTCTGTGAACAGTGTGAGAATCGGGTTTCATACATTGAATTTACCTGATATTACAATTATGCTATGCTTTCATGTTAAGGGGCACATGAACGTGAGATTTTTCCTTAGGCCGGGAGGCTAAGATTTGGAGAGAGGTGCAGATACCTTCTGAAGATAAAAGGAGAGACCAGAACTGTCATCAATAATTGGAAAAATGGTAGTGAAAATTGGAGATGGTTTTTGAAGACCCATTTGGATGTGTGGGTAGCAAGAAGAAAGAACCCTACAAAGTCTCAGAACCACCAGCCATTTAGTGGCTTTTTCAGGTGGGTGAGTTGCAAAATGTGTATTCAGTTTGCAGGAAAGGACAGTGAATTCGAATTCTTCTAATTGTCCAATTTAAAGGAGAGTGGGCCTGGTACAGGGGAGACTGACAATGGAGCAGGGGAGCAAATGTTACCTAACTACGAATGTTCCAGAAATTCACTTCTTTTTATAGAAACTGTGCTGTCTCCTTCTGTCTCAAGGTATCAAACAAAACACAATCCGGCCAGGTACTCGGGCTCCCCAGAAGCAGGGGAAGCGCTGCACCAGGGAACAGTCCTTCCTTCATTCTCTCAGGAGAGCAGATGCCAGCAAACCCCAGAAAATCGCTGCAGCGAAATGCAAGCTCATCCCCCAGACCCTGCAGGACACTTCCAAGTGCTTCTTTTACATACAGCAGACTGGCCCTCCAAGGCCGACTTTGGTCGTGTTGGCAGCTAAGACTGAAATTTTCTGAATTATTCTGGGGGCTGTACATCCCGGCTGCGAGTGTTCTAAAATGCAGTTTCCATGAGAGCTGCCAACCGGTCAAACATTTCTTTGGGTGCATAGATCGTATAATAGTGAACAACTACATGAGTGGAAATTTAGTCAGTCAAATGTTCCTCGGAGCCCTAAGTGGGGGTAGAATAAGCAGCAAATAATGTCCCCAACAGATGACCCATTTCCTTCCCCTGGTGCCAACAAGAATTATTAGTGCACAGACACTCCAGGGTCTGGGTGAAGGGCAGTGGGTGCCCCTTGATGTTTTGATGCAGATGGAGAATGGCTAAAATTAGATGGCAGCAGACAGCCAGTGGGGTCTGGAAGCGTGCGCGTGTGCTTGACACACACACACACACACACACACACACACACACACACACACACGAAACCCGAGGGGTTTGTTGGTTTGCTTGCTGTCGTGCCTCAGTAGTGTGGTTCCCTCCCAAGTTCAAGACCCAGAACAATGGATCTGTGCATAGGGTTGGTGTTGGCAAGGATGGAGTGTCCGTCTGTTGTGGTGGCTTTGCCACAAATACTTAGCATATCGTCTTCTTGAGGTCCTCACTGATCAGGTCCCAAGAGGAGAGTGGACTCCAGAGGGGCAACCCAGGGGCTGTTTAATAAAAGAAAGCATTTTACATGGAAAAGGTAAGCACTCTGACACCATTTAAGAAAATGGGGATGCTGACATTTCGGTTCTTCCTATGAATTTAACTTCCTCAATTATTGCGCTGTGGTTAGGGTGATAGATACAATAAAGCGTGTACATTTTACCCACTGTATAAACCAAGGCTTGTGGTGATTATAATCTGCATTTTATTTCTCCTGTTCTCTGAGTTCCCTGAATAAAAGCAGGCAGCTGACATTTAATACTAGGCTGATCTTCACAGGTCATTTTCTTCCTTTCTTTCTGTCTACATACATGCACACCTGTGCACACACACAGACACGTGCACACGGGCACACACTGCATTATTATTCTGCAGTCCCTCACAGTCAGGGTTGGAGGTGTAGAATGAAGCTCTAGAAGTCCACCAGTTTGGGCCCCTGCCCCAGGCAATGCTGGCCGCCCAGCCCGGGGAGATGGCATTAAATCCCACTGATAGAGATTCAGGGGCAATAACGTCTCTTGGTAGCCTGTGCTAGCACATCATCATTTAGACAAGAAAATTTCCTTACAGATGAACAAATGTCCTTGTTGAAGATTTACATTATTTAGGGCCTTTATTTAAAGGTAATTAAAAATACATTTTATTTTGAGTGATAGGAGTTCTCAAGACTCCTCAGCCCGTCTGTGGTTACACTTAACAGACTGCAGTTGCCACGTGGGCTCAGGCGGCCATAGCAGGACCCGACTGTGGTGTTGGCTCAGCGCATTTCTGCCAGACCCTCTGGGGCCTCATAAAAATAAGACACATGCTTTGTTGGTTTATTCTTTTAACGTGTGACTTAACTTGAATTTTTAGTTCTCTACTATTCTGTTTCTAATATGTGCTTAATTCAGGACTTGGCAATAAAAGGGCATTCAGTGAATATTTGTGGAATGGATTAATGAAGACACCTGAGCAGTTCACAACTGTTAATAGGCGTTACACAGAAATAGGGTCTTATTGTCAAATTAATTTAGGGAGGACTGGGTTAATTAGAGTTGAATAGGTTCCTTTGCTCTAAGACCTGTCAGGGTGTGAAATGCCAATGTATGCCATTGATGGACAAGGGGGACATGGAGTGGGCTGAGTTTCCCAAATATATTGGTTCTTTAAAGAGGGTGTGGTATAAACTAGTGTGTGTGTTGTTGTTGTTGTTGTTACTAATGTTATTATTCCATTTGTCTTTGGATCCCATTTTCTTAGAATTTCTTAGGACTAGAGTCTCACGAGAACATTCTTTTGAGAAAAGCTGACATACCCTCTGTTGTATTAAGGGGATGCACTGACTCAGGTTATATTCATTAGGAATTTGGAATAATTCACTGGGGCATGCACTGTGGGTCCTGCAGATGATGGTAGGACCTTAAATATGGCAAAACGAATTTCAGGAGGAAGACTTGATTTTAAGCAAATGAAGTCTTCTGAATCCTCACAAGAACTTTATAAACACCCATTTATTTACTGAAAAATGTTGGTGGGCGAATGACTCCTAAGAAGACCACCTTGGACCCCTTGTTATTATTTATCTTAATTATCTTAATTTACTTTATGTACTTTAAAATAAGGGCCCTGGGTTTAGTCTTCTCTTGTTCGTCGGAACTGGTGATGCAGCTCTCTAAAATTTTCCTGTTTACACTGAGTTGTGTCAGTATTAAATTTCGTCATGGTTTTGGGGCTGATTTGTCATAGTCCCCAAGGTCACTCTAGGTCACTCTAACATGCAAGCTCGCCACCCTTCATAAGCATGCCCTCACTTCCTCATCCTCACCATCAGACAGGAAGTCACAGCGAGAATCATCGACCGGCCTCCTCCCTTGTCTCTGTCACACACTATTACTTTGCAGGGTCCCCACAGGCAACAGAGAGCCTTTCCGAATCTCCCAGACTGTTGCCTTTCTCTGTGGTTTCCAAATTAGCATTCTTACTGAAGTCCTGACACATCGTGTCCATTGCTTAACCTGTATCTCTGAGACCTGTCATTATTCGAGAAGGAACTAGAATGCATCTGATAGGATTTGCTCCCACAGTTTATAATCATGACTCTCAGCGTGCATTTGCAAAGGCACCCTTTTCTGGAATGAGTTCTAACATTTAATCAAACATCAAACTTTCACTGGTCTGAATTTACCAGTAAGCTAGGTCTCCCTCCCTCCCTCGTCTCCTTATTCATATGAGCCCAAATCTGTCCATTTCTAGGCCTTGGGGAATTTTCCTGTCTTCCATGTCAAATATAAGGGTTGATGTCTCTTCAGTAGCATTTGTCTATCTGCCAATGTAATGTGCAAATTCCCAGACTGCCTTTGGTGTCCTCATAAATCTTCCCAGAGAGAAAGGCTTTCTGTACTCTGAATTTATGACTAGTAGCCCCAAAGAAAGCTACAAGTGTATGAACACACATTTATAAGTAGAGTTTTAACACTGATTTTCTGTTGTCAAATTTAAGGAAAGAAGACTTTAAGGTGAGTTTATTATAGCTCGAGAGAAGTTGGAAAAAATTTGAGACAAATATGTTTTGGCTGCAAACACATGTGAGGTTGCTGTGCCCTCAGAGAAGTCTTAGAGTGGTGACACCGAGTGGGAATCAGAGACAGAAATCTGCAGCCTATTCCTGGAACCCCCTCTGACTCATCCTGTTATCCGGGGATGGTTCTCAGTATTCCTGCATTACTTTTCCATCTGTACAATGTGGATGCACGTTAATGCTCTGACCTTCAGGCATACTTGAATCTTGGGTTTCTGCTGGGATGTGTCATTCAGCAAGTTCCCGGAAGCCACGCATGGAAGAGCAGGCCTGCCAGCCCAGGCGTGAAGGGATGTGGAGGAGTCAAGGTCTTGGAGCCGAGCCTGGATTGCAGAGGCAAGGCGATGGCCATCAGGCTACTCCCGGAAGGCTTTTGTCTGGATGGGAAGGCCTGAAGCGCCTCCTCAGTTTAGGGTCTGGGGCATGTGCCAAGTGACTAGCTGCATGATTTTGATAACGGCTTAGGGATGCTGAGGACATATGTGTTTTAAAGCTTTTACAGGGTTTCCTTTGACTAAAAGAAACTTGGTTTGGGCTAGGGAGGGCGCGGAGGTGAGAGCATGCCAGGACCTCTGCAGATGCGCTGTCCGTGACAGAAATCCAGGTACACGTGCTCTGATATCCGAGGTCAGCCCAGTGGAGCAGGGCTGGGCTCCCTCATGCACAGTCCTGGTTGTGTGCCAGTGGTTGCATGGTGAGAGGGCTCCAGAGGGGCGGGGGACATGGACGTTTGTCCTGTGGTACATGATTGAAGATGCTTGGGCATAGAGTGGCTGCTGGGACATGTGGCAAGTTCACAGAAAACATCAAATGGCATCGATAAAGCCACTAGAATGTACTGTGACTTCAAGGTATGTGACCAGGTCACATAGCAGTGTCTGCTCCCTGAAATGGGTGTGCTTGCAATGCTCACAAAAGAGAAAAAGTTCACGATTTAAAAATGGCCCTTTATCTTTCTATTTAATCCATTTGATTAAGAAGTGAGAGAGTGTGGACATCACCATTTGTTACGTTCCTTGCATGTTGAGAAGGAGCGAGTGAGCACAGGTCCAAGATGGCCTTCTTACGAAAGGGACAAGGGGAGGGTTCGTCTCCAGGTCCAAGTCCTAGTTCTGAGCAAATGATATATTGTGATTAAGCACAGATATATGGATGACCTGGAATTTAAAATGATTTTCACCAATGAATCCTGATTAGCATGTGAAGATGATAAGGGCAGGAATCATTTTCCCCTGGACCTATGGGGACATGATAGTAGAACTGAGACGGATAGAAACAGAAGTCCGTAGGAAGCTTTGTGGTTCTTCTCTCTTCCTGAAGCCTTATATTGGGGATTTAACAAAAATGGTGATATTCACTGAAAGCTAACTATGTACCAAGTCACGAGAAAAGCATGCTATGTCGTCATCACACTCGTTCTAGGACACTGGTAGCGTTAAACCCATGTGGTGTGTTATCATGCATAGCCGGTAAGCACGGGTCTCGGAGCCAGGCCACCTGGATTCAAATCTCAGCCCCACTGCCTATGAGCTGTGTGTCTTTGGGCATTTGTCTTAACCTCTCTGAGTCCCGGTTCCTCATGTATACAATGGGCATACACTAGCTCCTTGTCTCATAGGACTGTGATAATGATGAAAGGGTATCCTCAATGTCGAGTACCGAGCTTACTACCTGATCCTTGCGAACTTCTTAAGATGGGCTGATAGCGTGACTTGCTGAGCTTAAGAAGATGAACGCAGAGAAGAACAAGCTGTGCGAGTCCGGGGCTGCCCGCTAAGTCAGGCGCTTTGCAAGGAGGGTCTGCAGACACACCCAGGTTGATTTCCGTTTGTTGCTGTGGGACCCGACTGAGGAGGCTGTTCCAGATGCAGTTGCAGCCATTTGAAATGTGGGGGCGTTCACCGCATAGCCCGGCCGCAGGAAATTCCCGTGGCTTAGCACGAGCTGGGTGTAAATCGTGCGGGTTATACGCAGAATGACCCTACTTTTGCAGGAACTAGCCTTGCCTTATGGCTTGGGGTAAAGATGGGCAGATGTCATCTGCACAGACTTTGGCTTGCCACGGCTTGGACTCTTTGGTTCCACACATGTGCATGCGATTTACACAGTCATAATGGAATCAGCGTTTGTTTGAGTAGATAACATCCATTTCACTTTCTGCTGAGGAATGACCTTCTGTTGTACTAACAGATGCTGCCTGGAGTGCGGGCTTGTATGTCTCCCAGGTACCAGGGAAGTGCTGCCGGCACCCTGGACATGGATGGATCTCACCATGGAGAGGAGGGGGACTGTGTCAAAAGTGGGCAGGAACAAATGTATGAAATGCAGTGGCTTTATTGAAGCAATCTCCCCTTTAGTTGCGTTATCTTCAGAGGTTTTTCAAGTAGAGTAAAAGGACAAAATAGAATCCATTGAGCTTTGGGACAGACAGGTGTACTGGTTTATTATTTCTTCTCTTTTTTAAGACGTTCTGATTATGAAAGGAATGCATGCTCATTGAAGAATATTTGGGGGAAAGTAGGATTGTGAAAAGAAAAAGTCAAAATCTAATTTTGTTACCAAGAAATATTCACTGTTAGCTTTTGGACAACTTTCTTCTAATATTATTTTTAGTGGATCTATATACACTCATGTGTGTGTAAAACAGGGAATATGCAATGTGAAGACATTTGCATCTTGCTTTTTAATACTTTTCCTACTTAGTACATATTGTAAACATTTCTCCATGTCATTCAATAATCTTCAGAAACACGAGTTTGGATGCTGCCTTATATTCCATTGTATATTTGAATGTGATGAATCAAATGATTACTATCAAACAATAAGCTTCTTTAAATTTTTCACTATTATAAGTCATGTGACAATGAGGATTCTTTTATATAAATCTTTGACTGTGAATCCATCCATCCAGGATGGAGTCATGGACGTGTATTTAGTGAGAAGATACACACTTCAGAGAAATTAGTACATGAGTTTAGTGCTCTGCGTCCTGCTCTTTTTGGTCCGTCTCGTCTAAATTTCTAGTATTTATCTTTAATTTCTAATGTTAATTTTTAAGTTATTCTTCTCCTTATATAAATTCAAATCTTACTGAAATATACATGGTGAAAAGGAGGTCTTCCCTTCTCATTTTTACCTCCCCAAGGTAGCTGGAGTGAAAAATCTGATATGTGTCTTTCTAACTTATTCACAATTATAAAATTTTACATTATGCATAGGCAATATTTATAATAAAATTAGAATCATATGCTGCATATTACTTAAAATACAGATATCTTTCTATGTCTGTATGTTTAGAGAGTATTTCTTTATGTGGGTATAAAATGATTTACTTCATTACTCCTTCTCAAAAATGAGGGAATGAACATATTTGTTCATCTTGGACCATTTCTGTGCACATTTCTGCAGGATGCATTCCAAATGGAATTGTCCGATCTAATTGCTTTTGA
Organism: Hipposideros armiger; assembly: GCF_001890085.2. Lineage (NCBI taxonomy): Eukaryota > Metazoa > Chordata > Mammalia > Chiroptera > Hipposideridae > Hipposideros > Hipposideros armiger. The sequence continues at coordinate 88,601 of NW_017732167.1, forward strand.
TAGCTGTGTCCAAACTGGTTTCAAAAAATATTGAATTCACACTTCTGTCAAAGTGCATGAGAGTCCCCATTTCCCCACATCAGCATCGAAATTGGGTGTTATTGCTATTTTTACATTTTTCCCATTCTTCTGTTGAGTAAAAAAATGTCTCATTCTTGTTTTAATTTTCATTTCTTGAGTTTCTTTTTTTTTTCCTTTTTGTATTTCTTGGGTTTCTTACAGTTGCTTGTTCTATGTCCTTCTTTTTCTACCAGAAATGACTATGAATTGTGATGTGTATTTCTGATTTATCCACTGTATTTGGAAAGAGAAGAGTGTATAAAAATGTCCCAGTGTTTCTGCTCTTAAGACAAAACAGCTTACTCCACACTTCCAATTACTGCCTTACTTTTCTGTTTCTCTTTCAAAACAAGTGTTGTGTGTGTGTGTGTGTGTGTGTGTGTGTGTGTGTGTGTTCCTTCTTGACATTTTAACAAGAACACTTATGCATATGAGCACTTATCTCAAATTTAATTCGGCCAAAATAGAATTTTCCTCCTAAACCTGTCTTCCCACAGGCGTCCATCGCAGAAACTGGACCCACCCATTGCTTAAGGCAAAGACCAGTTGGCTTCTCTTGTTCTCTTTCATTCTTATCTTCAGGTATCAGATCGAGGCCTCAGCAAGTGCTGACCCAAAGCAGCCACTTCTCTCTGTTCCCACTTGTGCAGGGCAGTATCACACCTGCTCCCCCTCAGGAGTTCCTGCTCCATCTTGACCATTACAGGACCCAGGACCCAGCATCATCCTTCAAAACTGTGAATCGGGTCATGTCACCCAGCTTACCATGCTCCCCAAGACTCCCAGCTCACATAAAAAAAAATCCAAACTTTTGACCCTGACATACACAGCTCACTGTTGCTGCCTTCTCCCTATCTCACCTTGAGCCACTCCCCTCCCCTCTAAGCTCCAGCCACACTGGCCTTCTGCAAACAGTCAAGGTCATTCCCACCCTGGGCCCCCTCCCAGCTCTCCCTCCCCTCAGCAACCCTTCCTGCCTGGGGCTGGCTCCTACCTGCAGCCTCACTCTGAGAGTCACTGGGTCTTACTGCCCTCTTCTGATTGCCGTTCGCTAGTCTGTGCTATTTTTTAATCGATGGATTTATGACTTATCTCTAAGCTCTAGGACACTGCTTCATTCACAGCTCTGCTTCTAATGCCTGGCATATAGCTCGTCCTTGATAAATGTTGAATTAGCTAGTGAACGGGTGGATAAATTCCCTTTATACCTGCACTTTTTTATGACCATGCCTTTATTTTGTGGTTCCCTCAGGCTGCAATTCACTAATCTGTTCATTCTGCTTTTTGAGATAATTTCTGAACTTTTGGCCTTGAGGCCCTGCTGGCTGGAAGCCTATCTCAGACCCTTAACTGATGTGACGCCTCCTTTCTTTGAATCCTTGCAGTGCTTTTTGCTTCTCTTGGAAGCTCACTCTTTGCTTCACAATTCATCATTGTTTATGGCTTTTTCTAATTATTCCAATAGCATGTAAGGGTCTCCATGACACATATGACAAGTTTCTTAACCTGTTTCTTCCACAGCACCCCGTGTGGCCTCATGCACGGAGTGGGTGCTCACAGAACATTTGCCTAATTGAAGCCCCTCTTGCTGTCACAAACCTGCAGAGCATTTTAAAGCTAATGAAAATGTTTCGTGAAATATGCTCTGATCTAGTTTCTGGTTTCAGGGGAAAAATCCCGACCTCGCCATCAGTTAGAACTTTATAGATTCTGAACTGGAGTGGGCGGGAAATGAGATTGAGCTTGTCAGGAGTCTGCTGCAGATTCGGTCTGAGAACACTTGGTAGCAATTCTATCTAAAATCAGGGCTACTCTTTCTTCCCAAGTCAAAACTCATTAGAATATCTTGGAAAAGGTCCTCTAGTGTCTGTTTTTCCTAATGCGACAAACCCGTGTTGGCTTTGCTTGTCTCTCAGTACATTCACCAGGACTGTCATATTTCCAGCTTCCTGATGAATTGGGCTGCTGGTAGCTGACATCTCTGAACTGCCATGGCTGGTGACATCACTGCAGGGTGTCTGTGTTCTGTCTAAATGACAAGGCCTGGCACTCAGCTCAGCTTCCTCCTGTTGCTGGAAGGGATGAGGAAGAGAGTGCCTGCAGGCAGTAATTCGCAAGGCAAACCCACAGGGGAGGGTACGTTTTGGGGTGAGGCTCCCCCCCCCCCGCCGGGCTCTCAGCGTGGGTAGAAGAGACAACTGGGCAGTGAATGGGGGGGGGGGCGAGGTGTCTTCCCTCTCCTGGGGCTTCTGTGCCCTCTCACTGTGACAGCACCTCCTGGACAGCGCCCTCCCTGACATGTCCCCGTGCTCATCCGGGCACCTGCCTTCGCTAGTGCTTTAACCAGCTGCCAAAAGTCACTTCTCACCTCAGGAGTCTCAGGGTCTTTACAGGACAGCTGACCCTAAGGACCTTCTTTGAAGAAAGCGGCATAGATTAGAAACCATTTTTTTTCCTCTCCTAATTTCCTTTGTATTACTCCATTGTCATGTTCCCAATACTATAATTTTGTCTGCTACCAAGATGCCAACAATAAAACCATTTTCTTTGACACAGTCATTATTTTAGGGCTTCCTATAGAATTTATTCTGCTTAAACATGTTGTAGGATTGATTTTTCCACTTCTTAATGCCTCGAGCTTTTCACTTACAGTACATTTTTTAAAGGAGCAGGGACGAGACTCAGCGAATCCTTGGTTTCGTGGCAGGGTCGGTCCCCATGTTATGGAGGAGGGTGACAGCTTCAGCAGGCACAGGGGAGACAGAGATGGGCAGGAGGGAATTCGAGGCTTCTGTTATCTTAAGACGTTAGTGGACAATGACTGACAAATCTTACAAAAGCAGTGGAAGCAGGTAACAATTTTGCTTCGCTTTCATCCATCCACTATGTAAGAATTTTCTCTTTTTGAAAACATCTGCTTCTCCCTTTTTATCCCTTTTAGGAAAATTACCAAACTAGAGGGGATGGGTAGGCCTGTGTATAAGAATGTTAAAGAAATGCGTCCATCAATAATCGACGGACTGGAGGGCACTGACTGTGATGATGGGCACTGTGGGGAGAGGAGTCGCAGCCTGTTCACCCGGTTCTAGCATGGGACCCCCAAGAGCACTCCTGGAGCTCGACAAGGACTCAGGAGTCCTGCTTGACCTGGAGGTGAAGGACCAGCACCGCCGACTCCAGCGCTTTCATGGGCACTGGGCGCTGGGCTCAACGGTTTCCTATCTTTGTCCTTCCAAGGAGGCTCTTACCATCCTTCGCCCATTTTAGAAGATGGGAAATTTACAATGGAAGGATTAGATAACCTGTCCAAAATTACGAAGGTATCAAATGATAGGTCTGAGATTCCAACCCAGGTCTGTCCGGTTAAGGAGTCCCTCCAAATTCATGACCACAAGTGACTCAGGCTGAGGAATTGAGGGATCGTTCTGGTCTTCTGTGTTTAACTTTGTGGGAGGCAAACATGGTTGCCTGGGTGATTTGATAGAAATCAGATGAACTCTGTATGGCACCAGGAGGCCTCAGACCGTTCAGGTGGCTGTTGCTCCTGCTATGCCCTGCTGACCCAACATGCACGAATGTGTGGCAACTCCTCAGCTGCCCCAGATCACTTCAGGAAAGGGTCAACGTGCATGGGAGTACAGGACAGGGTGCTGAGCTCTCTGTGTGCCTGGGTGGGGAAGAGTGTCAGGGAGATGTCCTGTGGCCTGGATCAAACGAGGCTGACATGAAAAAGTTGGCCAGCAATGCCTGGAAATTACACGCGAAACCCTCAGAGAACCTTTGTTTTAGTAGTAGAAGGGGCGGTTGGGAAGCCCTAAGGTCTTGGGGCAGCTCATACCTGGACGCTGGTTCCTGGTCAAAGTTAGCCAGAATTTTTTCATTTTATTATATCATACTGTTTGAATCAATAAGCCTACAAAGTGTTGAATCTTTTGGGTTACTGTGGCCCTCCAAAATACCAAATGCCTTTTGAAAGGTTAATGAGTTATCAGTCAGAAACACAGCGCGCGTGTGTGTGTGTGTGTGTGTGTGTGTGTGTGTGTTTAAATACCTTTCTTATTAATATTTAGTTAAGATTAACTGCACCAACAAAATGGCAGTTTTGGGGGGCAGAGATGAAAGCAGACTTTCAAACACGAAGGGAGCAAACTAACATTGGCCGAGCACCTAGAGTGTGCCCAGCCCTATCTGGTGAGGTGGATGCTATTGTCTTCTATCTGATGGAGCAAGAAACTGAAATGCAGAGTAGAAGAGCAGTGAGTGAAGGAGGCCACGAGGAGCTGCACAGAGAGGCAGCTAGGCAGGAGAAAGCCATGATATAAAAGCTTCCAGAAGGGGGTGTGCAAAGCCAGTGGCGATGACTCCCCTTTGTTTAGACTTCGTGCAAACACTCCTTTCTGCTAACACAGTCTTTTCTCAGTCAAGATTCACGAGCCTAGGCGACCACCTTCTTCTGTACTCAAACATATTCCCTTGAAATTAAACCCTGGCTGCATTTGTTGGACTGGGATGTCCTCCTTACTCATTTACAGACCATCTCTTCAGGATGGCTTCTCTTCAGATGGTTGTTGGCTTTATCCATTACGTGCTGGTTCTTCTGAGTTTCAGTGTCACGAGGCTCTTTAGTTTCCAAGTTCTGTGGAACCCCTGTGTAGTAACAACACATTTCTCTAGAGAAAGGGAATATTGATAATTTGGGTTAAGCTGAAAGAAAAGAGGACGGTCACCACAAATAGCTATGATTTGCATGCACAGCAAAGAGGTGCCAGCCACGGGAGCAAGAGGTGTGGTTGACATGAGCTCCAAACTCTGGCTTCTGCATCTGCCCAACGTGGACAAAGAAGTTGGACCAGACTAATTTCTCAAAGAGATGCTGAGTGCTACACGCAGCCCTGACTGTGGTGGCAGCTCCGGGGAGCCTGGCTGCAGACATTGCAGACCTGGCCCATGTCCTGCCTCCCTGGGTTTCCTCCGGCGGCGTGATCCCAGCTCCATCTCAACCAGGCCGCCATCTTTGGCAGCTTTCTGTGTCATCTCACTCTTCTCATTGATTAGATTAAATATGTAATTTTTTTAATGCCATTAAGTTCTTAATTTGTATTTGAAAACAATGACAAGAGATTGTACTAATTAACTTTATCCTATTTAATCCACTTAAAATACAAGCGTCTCTTGAAACTGTTTATGGAAATTTAAGGAACATGATATGGAAATTTATACTTGGAGCCCAAATCTCTGGCACTTGAGTCAGCAGAATTTTAGTAGGAGTTGTATAATAAAGTCGTCCCTATAAAATTCTGTTTTGGCAAACTCACTCAAAACGGCTCCTACTACACATAGGAACTGTGTCTAAGTAGTTGGGGATATGAACCAGACAAAGCTTATTAAAAAGAGGCAGATATGTGTCATATATATATGTGTATATATATACATATACATACATATATATTCATTCATTCAGTCAGTCTATTATGTTCGTATATGATATATGAAAGGAACTCTGAGGCCACACTTGCTGTATTCAGAGCAGGGTTTCTCAGCTATGGCACTATGGCCATTTGAGGCCCGGTAGTTCTCTGTTGTGGGGCTGTCCTGTGCACCGTAGGATGTTTGCAGCATCCTTAGCCTGTACCCACTGAAAGCTAGCAGCACTACCCCAGCTGTGACAAACAAATTTGTCTCCAAATGTCCCCTGGTGAGAACCCCCAGTTGAAAGGATTGAAGGAACGCTTTGTGGAAGATGGCTTTGAACAGGGCCAGGCACAGAAGTGGGACCCAGCACATGACTCTCGAAGGGGGGGCCAAGGAGCCTTCTCCGGGTCAGAGGAAATCTCAGGAGCACAGAATTAGGGGGAATTGTACTTAGAAACAAGACGTCACTCTTTAAATAAAAATAGCTGCCATTTATCAAGTACCAAGTTTATGTCAATGCATCACCTCATGTGATCTCTGCAATAACTCATTTCATATATGTGAATACCGGGGCTCGGGAAGGTGCAGACCCGTCAGAGTGCCAGCTCTGTATCAGCAGACACAGAAGTTTCTCACTAGGCTCCTCAGCAGGCGACATTCTAAATGTAGACCTAATCTTTGTACCAGGTGCTATTCCCATTCTCCCCTTGCCTTGTCAAGACCCCCAAACAATTAAGATCAGGGAGTAGGAAATATACATTTAAGACAAAGGTGCCGTTTGCCATTTAGGAGACAGAGCTGGAGAGCCAGGCTCACTGGGGATATTAATTTTTGAAACTCCTTACATGACTCCTTTGTGGATATCGGTGTTTCCTTAATGGGCCGCCCCCCCCCCCCATCATCTCCCAGTACCTTGTTGTCTCACTCAGAGTAAGAGGCGAAATCCTCATGGTGACTGCCTTCCCCCACCTCTCAGAGCCCCTCTTACCACCACGCCCTTCTCAGTGGCCCCAGTACTCCTGCTTGGGGTTCCTGGAGCCCCACGGGGTAGGGGGGGCATGGCGGGGCCTTTGCACAGGATGATTCTTTCACCGGAAACACCTTTCTGGCTAACGGCTTGCGTAGCTCCCTCACCTCCCTCAGCCGTTTGTTAACAGCACCTTTCCCCGGCACTGTCCCTTTTCTCCACAGCAGTGACCTGCTAACTTACTGTCGAGTCTATTTGTTTCCTTTGCTGTCTGGCTTCTCCTCCTGGAATGCTGATTTCACGAAGACAGAAGTTCTGTCTGTTATTCTCACTGCTGGAGACCTTAGAGCAGTCTCTGGCATGTACTGGGCTGTGGGAAAGTCATGACGCATTTTTGCAACGAGAAACATAGAAAAAAATACATCATGACTTTTCCAACAACCCAATAGTAGGTGCTATTCAAAATAGTTTTGCGTCAATGACTAGAGTTCCTCGTTGGGCAGGTCGGTAGGGTGAAATGCGGGAAGGGTGCATTGACGTGTGTGCAGGAAGCTGAGTGCGCCCATGAGAACCAAATCCCAGGCCTCTATCCTTGAGCCCCTCTCTCACCTGCCCAGGGAGCCAGGCGGCCCTGGGAAGAACACTGCAGAGGCGATGTGGTGCTTTTTTGAATCGTCATGGTCTGTTGGGTCCTTGGGAGCCTGAGCTTGCCTTGGCATGAAAAGAATAATCACATTTGGAAGAATAAAAGTGATTACTCCATATTGCTTAATACACCTAATAACTGTTTAATAAAGGCTATAAAAATTTCCCTGCTTTTCACCTCAGTAAATGTCACTCAGTATATAACCTAATTACTTCAATTTTCCATTTAGAAAATTAATTCATTCTGAAGGCATGAAACAGCAGCTGAGAAATTTTCCTTTCTGGCCAAAGACTTAGAAACTCAGATGAGTTCAAAGACCTCCCCGTTCTCAGAGGTCAAGAGCAGAGCTTTCAAGCCGGCTAAATGGACTTCCACTTAGGTCTCTGTGCTCCTTGAACTTGACCTGAAGTTAATCAATTAAAGCAGATACAGAGTCTCCATTTCTCTCTGTCCCTTTCTCACGTTCCGTTTCTTCCTGCAGGGGACTTGTCTTACACAGAGGTCTAAGCAGCAACAGCAAATAGAGTAGGGCGGACCTAGTGCCTCAGTACCTTGGTTTTCCATTTGTGAGAAAGGAGGCGACATCAAATGAATTGTGTCAAGTACCTACTGTATGCGAGGCACTTAGCTAGACATCCTGTGTGTCTTTCCTTACTTAATTCCCACCCCTTTGTTGAATGACAAAATGAACAGATGAATAGTGAACACAAAAATATTGTTTAACAGTTAATGAATGCCTGCTATCCTCCAAGTATTATGCTAAGTATTTTACATGAATTTTCTCGATTCATGTAACAACTCTCCAAAGGAAGAATGGTAATTATATTATTAGCCTCATCTTCTAGATAAGAAAGTGGGTGTTTGGTGAAGGTAAATGATTTGTTCAAATCGCTTAGCTTATAAGCAACAGAGCCTGATTTTTGAGGTATTATTTTTTCCTTGTTTGAACAAAGCTGAAAATTTCTCAATGTTTTTTTCAAGATCACCAAGCTAGTACGTGGCAGGTGGCACTATAAAGTATTTCTTCATTATACGACACACTTACTTTCTTCAAGGTGGTTTCCTGCAGCCTAGGTGATGCTCCGTTTAACACTGAGCTAGTCCTTGGATGCAAAACTGTGACAGGCTGCGCGCCCGCCCCGTGAGCAGAGCAGAGCCTCTGCAGCCCAGGGTGTCTGCATCACCACCCTGTATGCCCAACAAAGCTTCTGTCCGTCCACCCAGAGCAGGGCCTTAGAGAGCGGAGGGCGGGGGCAGAACCGCATCACACTTACTTGGGTGGTTCCGGCTCCAGAGCAGGAAAGCTGGGGAGGCCCTTGGAGAACTGGGCCGGCAGAGACAAAGACAGAGAACCCCACCCCTTCCATGCCCCCACCACACAGGCAGGAGGCGAACTGAACAGAACCCAGCGGAGACCAGGCATTAGACAGATGTCTTTTTGAAAAGCAGCATATCCCCTCTTTGGCAGGCTCTATCTATATTGACTTCAGAGTTAAGTGTGGAGCACGTGATCATGCCCAGGAAAGCTCCTGGGGGCGGGTATTTGGAGGTGGGGGGGGCCCTCTGTGGGCTGGACTGGCATTATCAGACTACTGCAGCCTCATTGTAGACACTGATGCACCAAATACTAATTACGAGTTTTCTTTGAGTAAGGAGACTTTCATAGATCCTTGGCTTTTTGTTCTTTTCACCCAGTGATAGAAATTGATTGTGACTAAATCTAAATGATACTTTTCTCCTTTCTCTGGCTCCCTCCGGGCAGAAAGGGCACAGGCACCAGGCAGCGTGAACTCGCAGGCCTCCCTGTTCTAGCTGGCATCCGTTCCCAGGGCCCAGGGCGGTCCCCGCTTTGAGCATTGTGGGTCCTCGTTCAGTACCTGTTACTTAGTCCTGTGATGGTGCCAATGTCTTGTTGGTGTCCACATGTCGGAAAATGAAAGCCGGTCTTTCCGTTAAACCACCTGACACAATGTCCCAGAAGGTGTTTAAACAGAAGAACGCAGGTCGGCTGTGGGCGCTTGCTCAGCCTTCACAGGCTGTGCCAGGTTGCATTAGGTGGGTGAGGGCTGCATTGGACTTGATAGACAACGGACTCAGTATGCCGTGCTCCAGGGGGCCTGGGTGTGTATAAAGAAGCCAGTGGTGGAAATACAGGGGCCACCCCTCTCTCACTCTGGAACTGCCAACTTTAAACATGGGCAGATCAATGAATTATTTCTCTTTCAAAGAATCATCAAAAAAGTTTTCCTCACACAGTCCTTTTCAAAGCATGATAGATCCTTCACTTCTAAAACGTAGAAATTACTGGTGAGGAAGGCAGTGCACTTTCCCCCTTGATGTTACAGATTTAAGAAATCCAATCTGGACACACAGATGGCCAATAGGCATACAATAAGATGCTCAATGTCACTAATCATCAGGAAATGCAAATTAAAACCGCAATGAGATAGCACCTCACACCTGTCAGAATGGCATCATCAATAAATCAACAAACAAGTGTTGGTGAAGATGTGGAGAAAAGGGAACCCTGGTGCACTGTTGGTGCGATTGCAAATTGGCGCAGCCACTATGGAAATCAGTATGGAGGTTCCTCAAAAAATTAAAAATAGAACTACCTTATTTCACTTCTGAGTATTTATCTGAAGAAATCCAAAACATTAATTCAAAAAAATATATGCACCCCTATGTTTACTGCAGCATTATTTACAATAGCCAAGATATGGAAACAACCTATGTCCATCAATACACAAATGGATAAAGAAGACATGATATATATATACACACTGAAATATTACTCAGCCATAAAACAGAATATCCATTTGCAATAACATGGAAGGACTGAGAGGGTATTATGCTAAATAAAATAAATCAGACTGATGATTTCACTTATATGTGGCATCTAAAGAGCAAAATAGATGAACAAACAAAACAAACAGACTCATAGATGCAGAGAACAAACTGATGGTTGCCAGACGGGAGAGGGGTGGGGATGGGTGAAAAAGGGGAAGGGATTAAGAAATACAAATTGGTGGTTACAAAATAGTTACAGGGATGTAAAGTACAGCATAGGGAATACAGTCAATAATATGGTAATAACTATTATGGTGTCTGCGGGGTACTAGACTTATTGGGATGATCACTTTGTATGTTATATAAATGCCTTACCACTATGCTGTACACCTGAAACTAATAAAAATCTGTGTTTAATGTCAATTGTAATTGAAAAATAATAAACAAACAAAGGCTGAGAAAAAGAGAGACAAGTCTGCACTGGTCTAAATGCAGATGATGCGTGGGGCACACAGATAACACTTCGATTCCTGGCCTGGACCCGGGGTTTTGTCCCCAGGTCACCCTGCCTCAGCAAATGCTTCCTTGGTTCATGAGTAATTTTCTAAGATTCTCTACTGATGATGTTCACCACTAGAATTGAAACGATAAAAATGCATGAAATGGCATTGAGATGAGGGAAACTGATCTTGGCAAGAAAAATGTTGTTTACGGAGGTGGGAGGGGAGAACAACACGGATCTTTAACATTCACATTTTAGGTAGAGTGTGTATTCAAAGTTATGCACTTTACTATTTTAAGAGTCAAGGAAAAGAATGGTAATTTCCTTTTGTACGTAAAGATCGTCAGCCTGCCAGGAATTGTGTGGGTGCTGGGAATAGGTGATCCTTCTGCTAATGAGAAGCTGGCCTTGGCTTCTGTACACGAGCAAGCAGGAGCCTGGGTGAGTGACCTGCAAGGGTCACTCCTTAGATGTGGCATACTTGAAACTGTGCCATTTCTGGACACGTAAGACTGCGTTTTATTTATCTGCATTTTATATTTTGTATAATGAGAATTTACTCATTTCTAGAGAGAATAATTTGTATTAGAACACTTCTTATATATTTGGCCTCCTGTTCAAATGCATGGTGTGCCTTTGTGTGTGGAGGTGTCTGAGGACGGAAGCAGGGCATGCACTGAAGGGAGCTGGGGACCGACTGGGTGACAGCGTGGAGCACAGAGCCTCTGACGCAGCAGGAAAGTCAGGAGCCAGCAATTTCATAATGTCGGTGTTTTACTTGCCTTCCTAGTTTCTACATATCTTGTATTACATTAATTTGAATCACATGAAATTGGTCATAGTTGCCTATTTTTGATCTGCAGAAATGGTGATTTCATACAAATCATCCTAATAGTAATAGGACATGGTAATACTAATACATAATAAGCGTAGTAATTGTAACCTCCTCCTCCTGAGTTACCTGTGCTTGTCAGGTGCAAGGATTTGAGGTGGGATCAGGGAAAGAGAGATCACCCGGGAGTGTGGGGCTTGGGCGCTGGGGTTGTTGATGGCGTCTTCTGTGGGAGCGCTTCCCCACTCCCCCACTCCCCTGCAGGTCCTGAGCCGGGCAAGAGAGGACCTGGGAGCCTCGGCGGTGAGACCTGGGAGGATTTGGCTAACTCCACACCCCGCGGGAGGCGGCAGGAGAGCCAGCATCCTGACGGCAAGCCTGAGTGACTGTGCCCCTGGGTGTCTCCTCAGAAGCCACTGCTGGAGCAGAGACCAGGTAAGAATATGTCCCCCCAGTGACAGTAGTCGGCCTTATTTTGGGGGTGCGAGGTGGGGTATTTACTAGTAAACAAGACTTCCAGCTGAGGCTCCTTCACTCATTCACTGTAGACGTTTAGAGGCAAACGCTGTTTCTTTCACCCAGGTGCTTCAGGGTGTTTTGAGTGTCTACACTAGCTTTTCAGCCCAGTCACTTGCTTGAAGGTATGTTGGTGCAGTGATAGCTCCTCAACCCAGCCCCCCTGCCATTATTCTAAAATTCATCTAATGTAGATGAAGATCCACTGAAGAATTACCATTTTCTCCCAATCTGTATGTTGCATGTAATGTATACACCATTATGTTTCCTTGTGGCATATTTTTGAGTGGGACTTAGTAGCGTTTGAGCCATTTTTAGAAGGTAACTTCCCCCGAAAAGGTACTGGACAATCAATATTGATTCTTAGCATGAGGCATACGATATGCACCTTCACAGGTTTTCTATATTAGAATCAATTCCTGGCCGACAGACACAGCTTTGAGCTTTAAAGATTGGTGACCTTAATAACGCTGGCAAAAGGCCTTGAGAGAAACTACCTGGGAAGGATTCTTTATTGCTCCACACCACACTTGGAAATGACTTTCAGCTTACCCTCCCGGCACTTGTCAGTATTGCTGCCAAAACCATACGACGTGCTCCTCTTGACCTTTTGACTGTATGTCTGAGTGGTGGTAACGCTACCAGCTGTAACCGATGCACCCTGGAATCTCAACGGCTTACACAGTTGTACTGACTGCTTTATGTAATCGTCCAAAAAGTGCGCTCAGTAGACGGCCTTCCACCGAGTGATTCAGAGATCCAAGCACTTTCCCTATTATGGCTGCACTGCTTCTATGTGTGGCTTTTGTGTTTGCTGTGGGACAGGACCAAAGAGCAGTGAAGGTACATTCACCTCCTAATTCAGCCCCCAACTGACACACATTCTTTCTGCTTAGAATCCCCAGCAGTAAGAACTGGTATTGTGGCCCCATCTCGTTGCAAGAGGAACTGGAAAACCCATTTCCTTGCAAAAACTTGTACTGCTAGGAAGGGGAGCACTCACCTTTCTTGGCAGCTGCCTGTCTGCCACAGCAGCACAGAATCCTTAGGCTTCCTTATGGAAGAATGAAGATTCTAATGACCTGCGCTTGGAATTTTCTCTGAAGGATTCTGGAGACTATGCATTCTGGAAAAGTTGCTGCTGCTTGCACTTCTGCCTTCTCCTCTTTGCGGAAGGAAGTGCCTGGGTGGGAACCTCAGAGCCCCTGCAGGGTCTCGCCTCCCTGACTTCCGGTGCCGCATGGACTCTGTAACAAAGGGGTGCCTGCCTTCACGTAGAGACTGCATTTCTATTAGACACATCACCTTTGATTTTCCTGACGTGCAGTGATGTGGTATCACTGGGGAGAGGCTTTCCTTGGGCCATTATAAATGTCAAATTTGGTTGAGTCAGAAAGCACTGTTAGAGAAATTCACTGTGAGTGCTGCACGCGAGCAATTCCACAAACTCATCTCGGAAGTCTCCAATGTCGTGTGGTTGAGACGGTTGACATGGCTTTTCAGTAACTCAGATGTGCTCGCCAGGCTCTTGATTTCATTTATAAAATTTGAATCTCTAAACAATGATTGATGACCCTGGTTAAATGCACGCTATAATTCTATAGTGCATGAAGTATTTTAATCTTTGGTAGAGCAGAAACACAGAGGGATCTTTGTGGGTAAGGGTAAGTGGACAGGAGCTGGAGCTCGGAAATCAGATCTGTTCACCTTTTAAACTTTGGTTTACTTGTCCAGTGGTAAGGGCAGTGGAGCCCTGGCATAGGGATGAGTGAGTAATGCGAGGAGAGTGCTCAGCCCAGGGCTGGGCGCGTGGTCAGTGCTCAGTAATGAGCAGTCTTCTCTTCCTTTGGCCTTCCTTTCCTATTGCTGCTGCAACAAGTTACTGCAAACGAGTTGATTACCTAACAGTCCTGTGACTTTGAAGCCCAGCGTGGGTTTTCTGACGCCAAAATGCTGGTAGGGCTGGTTCCTTCTGGCTCCAGCATCTACTCCTTTACATCTTGCAGCTTCTGGAGGGGCCGCGTTCCTTGCCTCACAGACTCTTTCCCCTCTCCGAAGCCAGAGGCCGCAGGCGGAGTCCTTCTCGCATCCTCTCACAAAGCTCTAGCCTACTCTTTGCCCCAGGCCCCCATTTCTAAGGACCCTGTGAGTCCGTGGGTGCACCTGGCTACTCCACAATCATCTCCCCACTTTAAAGTCAGCTGGTCAGCCACCGGAATTCCATCTGCAACCATCATGCCTGCTTGCCCTGTAGCCTAACGTACTCACAGGTTTGGGGCGTTAAGATGTGGACATCTTTGGGGGACTGTTTTGTCGACTGCATCTTCTCCTCTTTGTCATTATGAGAATGTCTGAACCCTTCAAATTCTGGTTTATTTGGTGCACTGCTCATCTTTTGTGGTTTTCAGAGCGAACTCTTGTCTTCCAAAGTATTATAGTTTTTTTGATATCTCATTCCTGTTTTTGCTTCAAAGCAATTATTTTAAGCACGGTGGACCACGATAGAGATAATGTTCTATTACTTACTAGTAAGTATTAAGAGCAAAATAGTAATGCGTATCATCATTTTTCCCCTTGGATGCTCTCACGTCACTAGAAAATATGTCATGTTCGGTTAGCCAATATAAACCAGCAATGGGTGAGCAAACATTCCATATGGAGGACATTGATTTCTGCAAAACAATTCAGAATGACTCCACATTAACTCTGCACGAGGTAGGATACTCGAAAGAACAAAATTTTTAAAAAAATACAGTTTCTGAACTTGCTATTTTCTGACACAATACCCTTCTAGGGGTATTTGCATAAATATCAACATCTTTGGCCAATTCAAGGGATGGCTCTGATGGCACATTTCCTGGCCGCTGCGTAGAAGAGGGTTGGAGGGTTTGACTGGGGCACACGTTAGGGTTGCTCCTGCTGTTGGTATCTGTGCCCACCCTTTCCCTTCTCTTCAAAGGGACTGCAAAGATGGTTCCTTGCACAGAAAAGGTATCTGCCGAGTGGGAGAGAGGCCAAGCTTATTACCATCAGGCGTCTCTCTGACACTTGAGGTCCATCCCCCTGTGTGCGGCAGACGTCTCCGGGCTCCTGTCCCGCTGCCTTCCGGGGACCCCACGACCTGGCTCCCTTGCCCCTCTCTGGGCTTTGCTGCAGGGGGTCCCTCATCCCTTCAGGAGGCCTGAGTGGTGGTGCCATCCAGTGCCTGGTCCTGGCTGCCAGGCTCCTGAAGGAAGGAGAGCGGAGCCTGGGTCTGGCTGGAGGGAGATCCACCCAGAGGGGCAGGAGGAAGGACCAGGAGTTGGAGAAATGTTGGTAAATTCCATTTAGCAAATGACACAATGCATGTGCAGGCGCAGTGGTCTTTCCTGCAGACAGATTGTCCCAGCCAGCGGCTCTGCTGTGTGAAAAAGGAAAGGAGAAAGGAGTGGAGAGCTGAAGAAAGGGGCAGGCGGGCTGTGCGGCAGCAATCAATGCTGTCCTTTGTGTCGCCTGACATTTGAGGGGCTTGTTATCTGCGATTGCTGGCTGCTTTATCTAAATGTATCTCCCCAGCTGCCAGGCGCTCCTGATAGGCGCAGGACGTGTGATGGCCCTGGGAGATACGGCCGCCTCCCAGGGCGGGCCGGTGCTGTCACTCTCCGGTGGGGCCTCTTCTCACTCTCAAGGGGAAAGCATACGTGTCCTTTCTCCTCTAGGCTTGAGAACCAACCAAACTGAAAACCCAACCCCAAACAAAAGCCACCACACACTTCCAAACCAGGAAAGCCTAGGCAGGCGGCAGCAGGCGTCCCTGGAGGGACCGGCGATAGGAAAGGAAGCTGGCCTTTCTGCATTAGAACTAGATGCTGTTCTCAGTGGCAGCCCTTCTGCCCTGGGCTGGATGGCGGCTGTCGGGGGCGCAGGCAGCTCTCTGTGCACTCTTCAGTCCCAGACGCAAGGCTCCCAGGAGCACAGAGCTAGAGTGTTGGGCTGGTGCCAGGCTTTGATTTTCCTTTCAAAGCCTCCCCTTCCTCCAGGCCCGCGCCTGCAAGCACATCCACCTGCCCTATGCCCGGCTCACATCGTCCTTGACAGAGGTATTGAAGGAGATCATAGACTGGACCATGCTTCTCCTGGGCACCTGGTATGATCTGAGGTGCCAGCAACACCGAGAGATCACCTCACCACTGTTAGGAGGACTTCTATCGAAAACCAAAACGAAGACAAGTGTTGGTGAAGATGTAAAGAAAAGGGCATCCTTGCAAACTATTCGTGGGGTCGCAGCATGGTGCAACTGCTGTGAAAAACAGCATGAAGGTTCCCTCTAAAAATTAACAGTAGAACCACATTATGATCCAACAAGCCCATGTCTGGGTATTTATGCAAAGAAATTAAGATTATTGTCTGGAAGAGATATCAGCATCCCACGGTCCCTGAAGCATCTTTTACAGTAGCCACGATATGAAGACTCCCTAAGTGTCCGTCAGTGGAAGAAGGGACAAGGGGGAGGCGGTGCCCACACACAATGAAACATGACTCAGCTCTAAAAAAGAAGCCAGTTTTATAATATGCAACAACGTGGATGAGCCCGGAGGACATTATGCTAAGTGAATTAAGCCAGTCACCGAACTAGGGATTCTGCGCGATGGCACTTACCTATATGAGGGGTTTGGAATAGGCAGATTCGTAGAAGCAGAGAGAATTGGTGGTTGCCGGCGGAAGTGAGTGCTGACCAGCAGGCATCAAGTTTCAGTTAGTCAAGATGCATCCGCCCTCGAGCTCTGCCGTCCAACGGTCCAACACGGTACCGATCGTCAGCACTGATGTATCAGGCACGCACAAGTGTGTTAAAGGGTAGAGCTCCTATACCTGTTCTTGCCACAGGAAGATAAAATAATAATAATGTGAGGTCTCTAGCGCCAGGCATATTTTGTTTCAAACTTCCTCATGCCATATTCGTAGCCCCAGCAGTGACCTCACCTTCTCCACCTGTAAAGTGATTTTTAGGCCGTTGTGAGAATTAAATGAATTGTCGCTGCCTGGTGCCTGGTACACAGTTGTTTGTCAATACGTTTAAGGTATTATTATCTCCTCTATTTTCTTAGGAAGAGCCCCCTAAAACTATTTTAAGCATGTGATTATATGTGTCCTTATTGTTTCGATATTTCGAGGAAAGGAAATTCTTTCAACACCATGCGGATGAATTAATGCACAGCTAACGTAATAAATTCTCACACCGGTCTATTTTTATGTTCTCTGTCTTCTCCTGGGCTGACGTTTGGATACTCCCCTCCCCACATTTAAAATATGCTTCTTCTGTCATCAGTCTGCAAATTCTTGCATTATGTAGGCTGTTAGGAAAATAAATAGAAAGGTTGAGGAAGTGATGCGTGCTAGAGAACCTGGGTGTGCAGCGTAGCAGGCGAGCAGGGCGGCCAGGGCTGGTGGGGGAGAGGCCATGGGGTTGACCGTCCATGTCTGCAAGGCCTCTTCTTCCAAGCTGTCCCCCGGATTCTTTTTTCAAGACACCATGAAAATTACATGCACTGCTTAAAACACTTGGGCATCCGCATGGCCATGTCCGCTCAGAGCTCTGCAAAGACGTACACGTGCTTAGGGGTAATGAGTTCGTTAAGATGGGCATTACTGGTGAAATTAACCATTTTTTCCCTAATGTGAAGTTTTGCTATTGTGTTGTCTGAGAGAAGCATCATTTAACGCCAAAAGACAGTTTTAGGAGTCCACAGATAGAACGATATTCATCATCTCTATTATCTGTTTAGCTACAGAGGGTTCTTTGCCAAATATGATAATTAATTAGCTCTGTTCTTCCAACTCCAGGCGATTGCCTCTCATTAGGGGCTGAAGTGGCCCCTGTGTGCGGCTGCTGGGTCGGTTCAGTGCATTGGGAAGCTATAGAAAGAAAAGCAACATCAGTATAATTACAAGCGGGGAAAAAAAAGTCAGATGCTTATGATGTGATTTTTATAAGCTTGGTGTTTCTTTTCTTGAGAAATTTAGTAAATAGAAGGCTTGAGATGTGGGCCATTATTGAAATAAGAAATAATACCCGTATGATCGATATCACCAACACAGCTCTGAATGCAGGAGAAAAATAAAAACCAAGCCCTTTAAAATACATTTGGCATTTTAAAATGTATGGCTGCACTTTGCTCTTGTGTAATTCAGTTTTCGACTCGGTGGTAGGATCCGATTTCGTTGGGAGCTGCTGTCTGTATCATTTTGTTATTGTTAATGCTATGCTAGGGACAAGCGAAGCGTAAAAGGCCATCTTTGTTCTCAGGGCAGCTGTGATTTCTGTGTCCTGAAGGCTGAAGAAAAAAAAAACAAAAAAAAAACCAGGAGTATCTTATTTTGTTCTCTGGAACACCCAAAAGAATAAAATCAGCCAGTGGTAAAAGTGTAATTGTAGGTAGGTGTTTTTTTAAAGAGATAGAGCCAGACTGTGCAGGCCCCTCCCCTGTCCCCCAGTGTTAGCCGTTGGTCATCTCCACAGGAAACCCACCATGCGCTCCCTGCTCTGGCCTGCCTGAGTCCCGCTGGACATCCGGAGCGCCCTCTCCTCCCACCGCCCTCTCCGTCCACATGCGGGCACCCGCCCAGACACACGTGTGCAACGTCAGCTTAGGGAAAATTTCTCTGTCTGCAAAGCCAAGGGGCCCTAGGGAGCCAGCTCCTCCCGAGAGCGTGTTTACATCAGTCTGAACTTCATGGAGGCTGAAATACTTATGAGTTTCCGGGGTGTGCCCTGAGCTGGCCGGCAGAGCACACCAGCTTCAGTGGCCGTGGCCGGAGTTGGTGACCCCCTGCCCGCCTCTCACTTCCTCCCCGCTCACTGACACCGACATTTGTCCCAAACCCTTTCTTAATGCTGAAACATAATTCATTAGGACAGCCTTAATGAGCTGATAATTAGTCTGGTGGGAGGCGGGGAACAGGGAGGGGACAGAAATGCCAGACTCAGAGAGTCCAGGAGGCGGGCGCATCTTAAACGGCCCCGGGAGAGCTGCGTGTCAACAAAATGGATCGCGCTCGCAGGCAGTAAAACTTTCAAATGACCTTCATGTCAAAATATTAGGCTGCTATTTTCCGCTGGATGGTAGTTTCATAAACATAAAAAGCACACATATCATTCAGAACGCAGCAAAATTTGTGTCAGATACGTGGAGCTCTCCTTTTTGGAGAAAGACTAATGTAGGCTCTGAATAGAGGAAAAGTGGCAAGACGTGGCAGGCTTTCAGTTCAGCTGACGCAGATCTTTACAGCAGCCCCTGTGCCATCGCCAGTCACCCCCCCCCACTCTTTTCTTTAAAGGAAAACACTAAACTGTGTGTGCATCAGTATATAAATAGATATGAGAGAAAGGTATACATCCTTGAGAAATTTGCTTATTTTCATTCAGGAAAATTGCCCGCTGAGTTTCACAATTTATGGAAAAGGCAACAGCATTAATATTTGACCAACAGTCAGAAACCAGAGTTAACAATGAATGGCTGAAAGTAACTTCTTAATCGGAGGAAAACATCACAACCATGAACAATGGATGTTTTGACTTTGCTGAAATCATTGCTTCTCAAGGTTCAAGTTCAGAAGGGAAGACTGTTTGCCTCTACACTTTCTAAAGTAAAAGTCACTATGTTGCAAAGAATTTCTGGTTTCTCTTCCAAGGATTTGTGGTTTCTCTTCCGTTGGAGCTTTGAAGCCATCACTCCTTATCTGGGGAGTGGATACACACGAGCCCAGGGGAGGCGGAGGACTGATAAGGCACGGTGGTGATTCCAGCCACAAAATCGGGTCTCAGCGTAGATGGGCGGATCAGCCACCAGCTGGGGGGATGAGAAACAAGGATGACTAGAGGGAGACAGAAAATCCACTTGCCGATAAAGATTGAAATAGTAATGCTGTGGCATTTTTGAGTAGTCCCCTGGTTCCCAGTCAATAAAGATAACGCACATTAAAAGTGCTTTGCCAAGAAAAAAGCATGATACAAACGTTATGTTTTATCGTTGCTGTCAGAATGAAGAGGTGATCGCTTAGCTTGGGTTTCAGTGGCAGAAGTCAAAATCGGCTCTGCCTCTTTGTGTTACCAGAATTACCCTTGAGATTCTGGTTCAAACAGAACCCCTGCCTGCCCTTCAGACTTGAATTAAGCACACGGACTGCTAAGGAGGCCACCACCCATGGATGGTCTTTACGATCAAGTGCTTGTGGCCAGTGTGTGAAAGTAGACTTCTTAACACCGTAACCCAGATCACCTCTGGGCAAATGTTCATGGTTGCAGCCAGTCGTCATCTGCCCGGACAGCGATGTGGCCCAACTGCTGGGTGGGGCATTTGGGTCTAAGACCATCGATCGACTTTCCTGCCCAGTGTTTCTCAAACTCTGACACCCGTAGGAAGCTCCGATCCAGCTGGTCTCTATCTGTAACAAGCTCTCTGGTGAGGTCAGCGCCACCGGGCCAAGGACAGCAAGCCCTTGGCCTCTGTGGTCATCTGATAGGTCTCATTTCTCAAGGCTGCTTCCTCAGAGTCTGTTTTCTGTCCAGACCTCAGCTGCAGTTTGGGTCCCGACCAGCAGGCAAAGGGAAGGGCACGAGGCTCGGGGGTCACATTTCAAAATTATGAATTGAGGTGTTCACAGGTGATGATTCAAGCTGATGCTATTGATTCTGCTTTTTGAAACTTTTAATGCGCTCAGGTCTTATTTATTCTCCCAGTCTATGTTTAGGTTTTATACAGGGAAGTTCTCTTTCTTTGATGAACATGACAAAACTCTTTGAAATAGAGCATGACTCAGTTTCTAATCTTAGAAATAAATACACAGAGGCTCTTCTCCACCATGGCTGAGTTAGGAACCAGGCTAGGACATGGCAGGACGGGGACGCCACTCTGGGTGCTTCAGAGGTGTCAGTCTAAAACTGGGGCTTCCCTTGGAAAGCTCGGACCCACCAAAGGGCCTGTGATGATTGATGTTCTGACAGCTTGGGAGTTAGTCCAGACTTGTAACATTGTCCATGGTGGGAGTTTTTTAATCAGAAAAATTGTTTTGTTCCTGAACAATACCACATTCTTCTCCAAGTCAGCAGCTTTCCACACACATTGGGGTTATTGCAGTTGTTTTTCTCCAGCCTCCAATGCTGTCTGTTTTAGGACTCAGGGCAGCTTGGTATCTTCACAGCTCTTGCAGCCACTTTCCAGCTGGCTCCCGGGTGAAGGCTGCAGACCTGGGGGTCCGGCTGGGACCAAGGCAGTCCCTGGGCCTGGTGTGGACATCAGCCTTGCTCTTGTATAGTCCACAGCCCTCTGTGGCATGACTTCTGTCCTCTTCTGATGAGCAGAACCACCTTATAAGAGGACAAGCTATTCAGTCAAGCTGTTTGCAAGCTCTCCCACGTACTTAGAAGGATCTATTTGGTAAAAACCAGGCAGAGTCCGGCTCTGCTGGGGCCCCATGTGCACCTCTTGGTGCCGCCTTGGTGGGCAGTGAGATGGAGGGGAGACTGGCCGGGCTAGGAGATACGCCCATGCCTGTGACCCTGTGCTTCAAAATGTATGTACCCTGAAGTGGACGTCTAAGTCTGAATTATAGTGTTTACTTTTCTATGTGATTAAAATCAAACATGGAATCAAAATGTGCTTCCATCACTCTGAACTGCATTGTTCCTGCTTCATAACTAGTGGTTAATTTTAAATGTTCCACCATTTCAAGTTTTTGGCAAGAGTGATGGCCAGAATTATTCTGTTTAGCCAAGCGGCCTAACCAGTTCTTCCCAAGTCCTAGTGGTAGTTTTCTTTAGTGAAATGGTCCGTCTCTGAACCTGCCGTGTGGGGCTCTGGTGTAGAAAGCGCCTGGGCTCCGACGCCTCTCTGTGCTGTGTGGGGGCTGGGATAAGGGACCAGGACCTCGCAGGCTCCGCCCCCTCCTGCCCCTGGGAGGCAGGCTCGCTCTGCCCGCCCTCCACCTGCAGACCCACCTCCCAGACGTGACGGGTAAGATTTGATCATGAAAAAAATGATATCACTGTCTCTTTTCTACCCAACCTTAATTTCTTTGAAAACGGAAGCATTTCCTGCTATTTGCCTGGCGTGGACACAGGTGTCGCAAGTTCCTTCAAACACCCTGCCCCTCATGGCAGTTGGGATCTGAACTGATGCCCTTCCAAGAGGCACCCATTCACAGCGTCCCCCATGGAGAGTGACACTGGTGCTTACAGCGTGTGTGTTGGTTATTTCCACCCGACTACGACTCAGGTACCTCTCAGCTGTCCCCAATCACGGTCCCTCCAGCTGTAAGGCTGAGGTTTGGAAGCCGGGTATGGGGCGTTCACACCACCGCCGAGTGCCCGTGGGACTCTGAACAATTATGTTTGCCCCTTAGGTCTCAGTTTCCTTTCTGTTATAATAAATTAGGCAGTCTACACCCCTGTCTGGGTGGGTGTGAGGAAGCCCCAGATCAGTGGCTGTTATGGGGGTGTCACTCCAGCCCTTCCTTATGGATTGATTCATTTTCACTCCTGCCCACCCCGCACCTTGCTCCAGCCAGACGGGCTGCTCACCAGGCCCCACTTCCTCTCTCTGTGGCTTTGCTCCCTGTGTCTCCCTTCTGCCTGTGTCAGCGCCCGCTGGGCAGCACTCCCTCCGTCCTAGGTACATGTCTACACTAGCTGGTGTGTGGGTCACTGCTTAGGGGATGTCTGGCTTTCGTCATGCTCAGCGCATAGTAGGTGCCCAATACATAAATGCTTCTTGGCTGGCTGTCAGTGACATTAACCTCTGAGTTAGTCTTAGTTCACCACTAGCCACACACTAACCGAGGGCTGTTTACCAGCAAGATGGTACATGGGGCTTCTTGCATTTGCTACTGCCCACCTGGCTCTGGAGAAAACGAGGGTTTGGAAATGACCAGAAGGTTCTCAGCAAAGGTGGAGTAAACCGAGAAAGGGTTTGCAAGCTCCAGAGGGGAAAACTGAGCAACAGTTAGGAGCTGGCCATTTTCATCGTCCTGGATTACTTGAATAGTGAAACGCGTCCAGTGTGGCCGATTTCCTTGCTTACTTCAAGTCTTGTTTTATTATTTCTGTTCTTCACAACTAAGTTTTCACTGAAATGGCTAAGTCTACCTTTCTACCACCTCTTCTCCGTTTTTCATGTAAATTCCACTTATTGAGACTTTATCATGGTTTCCTTCATACATTATCTTCCTTGTCACTTCTCTGCCTTCTTCCTGTCCTGGAGCCTGGAATAGTGTTCTGTGCAATGTGGATTTTCAGTGTTTACTACCTCGATTCTTTTCATCTTACAAAAAACGACTTTTGTGTAGCAGTTTTAGAGGTACAGACAAATCGAGAGGAAAGTAAAGATTTCCTACATACTCCTTGCCCCGCACACATGCATAGTACCCTCCACTTGAATAATATCAACTTTTTGAGCCCAAAGCCTCAATACTGATTTGACTTCATGAGGTGGTTGGGAGGCTGAGTTTCTCCAGATGGAATAATATACCTGAATTTTTATGTGTAAAAGGACTGTGGCAACTGATAAAAACAGTAAACAGGGAGACTGCTCGTGGGCGTGTTTTCCACACCCCTGCATGTGGACAGTGAGTTTTCACAGGAGCTTTCAGGTTGAAGCCCATCTTTCTTTTCTCTGGTCTTGCTTTTTGCATCAGATAGACCAGCGGTTCTCAACCTTCCCAATGCCGCAACCCCTTAATACAGTTCCTCATGTTGTGGTGACCCCCAACCATGAAATTATTTTCGTTGCTACTCTATAACTGTAATTTTGCTACTGTTATGAATCGTAATGTAAATATCTTTTTGTTTTCCAATGGTCTTAGGCGACCCCTGTGAAAGGGTCATTCAACCCCCAAAGGGGTCGCGACCCACAGGCTGAGAACCGCTGAGATAGACTGCTCAAGACTTCCTCTCAGACAGGACCTGAGTCATTTGGAAAGCAAATGTACGCTGTAATCAGCTGTGAGGACTGCCTCTTCCTGGTACTGCCTGACCGAAAGATTGTATTTCCGTTGGTTGTGTTTGCCTTTTTTGTTTCCTCTGTATCTCTCCCCTCCTACATGTCACAGGATCACATGTCGCAGGATTTACATGTCAGGATTTTGCATGAAGCCTCTATTCTCTAGCAAGCTAAGTCCCACAGCACAAGGAACTCAGAGAGTAAGCTGGAATGAAGCTTACTTGGCATTCCTTTTCCTATATCTCTGTTAGAAGAGTTTTCTGCGGTTCTCTTTTAGATTGGGCTACTCCTTGCTGTGGGAAGTCTGCATAAGATGCCCCCCTTTTCTGCAGGACACAGGGGAATACTCATCTGCTCCTCCTGAGGTCCATCTGGTAAGCGGCCCCTCAGAGGGCACCCGAATAGGATCCTGCCACCTGGTCCTGATCTCTCAGGTGACAATGGGGCTGGTGTAGGCAGGTGACAAGCTTCATTCGAAGCAACTGAGGACGTTCTCTTAGCCTGATTTCAGTTCACGGTGCTCTGTAGAGAGCAGCCCTTGTTTGCTTTAGTTCCCGGTAAAGTTGTATGACCTGGTAGTAAACCCTTGGAAGTGTGTACTTTTAATAGAAACGTTGACTAAATCTTAATGATCACAAGGGGTCTGTAAAGAACATCATCGGATGAGAGTGAAGCGAGAGGGGGGCATCCCCGTGCACATGACAGCAGGTAACCTTGGACTGTATTAGAAACCGTCAGGCAGCTGTAATCCAGGCAGAAAGGACATGCAACGTAAGTTACACAAGAAACGGGAACTGTATTTCTGAAACACTCAAAGTCACACCTGAATTAATATCCTGACTTGAACTCCACGGGCTGTACCTTATCCTTGGTGGAGCTACACAGTTAGTGCTGAATGAGACAGAACCTAAAGACACCCTCACTGGGCGGAAGCGCTGAAGCCAAGACGGCTTTTCCTCTCCATAGAGATGGCGAGAGGAAGCTCTGCATGCTTACAAAACCGAGCCGCGAGGCTGCCATTTTAGTCTCATGCGCAGAGTGTTCAAGTTCTCAAAGAGATGCTTTTAGGCAGACACCTGAGTTCCTCCACGTAAAGGATCACTTTTCATTATATATATATATGATGCTCCTGTGGTCTGTCAAAGGCGGCATGATTTCGCAAGCGTTCATTCATTGCTAGGATTTGAGGTTCTAGTTTATGTTTTGCTCTGTGGGATCTCAGATTCCACCTTCACTAAAGATGGACCCTTCTCCATGAGAACTCAGCGATGGGAAGGGCGGGAAGCCTTCCTGCCTCACTCACCTGACCCGCCGCCTGGCAGCAGGCGGTGCTCACGGCCTGAGACTGGGCTCCTTGGCTCCCCGAGAAGCTTCGCTCTCTTACTCATAGTCGCCTGGTTGTGCGGTCTCGGAATCCAGCCCAGTGCCTATGGAAACATAGTAAGTGTTCAGTAAAAGTGTGTTGGATGAATGACAAAGTGAATAAATGATGGCTGAGTGGCATCTTTCTTTTAGTTAAAGAGCCTATGAGATGCTAAGGATTGTTGCCTGCTTCTTTTCTGGCAAAAAAAAAAAAGAAAGAAAAAGAAATTAGATATAGCTATAGGTGTAGATGTAGAGATAGAGATAAAAAGACAGGCAGAAAGAAACAAAGAAAGAAAGGAAGGAGGGAGGGAAGAAGAGATGGAAGACGGGGGGAGGGCTGGAGAGAGGGAGAGAGGCAGAGAGAGAGGGAGAGGGAGAGAGAGAGGGAGAGAGAGAAAAGGAAAGAGGCAGAGAGAGAGAGGGAGAGAGGGAGAGAGAGAGAGAGAGAGAGAGAGAGAGAGAGAGA
>NW_017732167.1:114152-169748 GCF_001890085.2 Hipposideros armiger
AGGCAGAGAGAGAGGGAGAGGGAGAGAGAGAGGGGGAGAGAGAGAGAGATGGGGGGGGAGAGAGAGAGATAGAGGGGGAGAGGGAGAGAGAGAGAGAGGGGGAGAGGGAGAGAGAGAGGAGGAAAGAAGGGGGAGGAGGGAGCAAAGACAACAGGCACAGCTGTCTTGGAAGACAGAAGCATCCGTTGCCACTCCAGGACCTGGCTGTCATGGGCTTACACCTGCCTCACTTATCATGTATGTCACCAAATTAATTACTTCCTGCTTTGACACCCACTCTTGTATGCCCCCCGGGCTGTGCTGAGACTGGCTGCATCCAGGTCTGGATGGAGAGGCCTGAGTCACTGCACTCGGCAGGTGAGAGAATACACAATGCAGAAAATTAATTAGCCAGGCCAGGAAAAAATAGACGGAGAGGGAAAACCTGCTTCGCCGTTCCCACCAGCACCCTTGTCACTCCTCCTTTCTTATCCTTCTCGTGGACTTTTCTGATTGTGGAAAGCCTGGTGCAGTGGGGAAAAGCATTCAGAAGAGTCCCCCGAGGAGTCCGGCAGGCCAGAGGCAGGCCTGGTGACCCCGCTCCTGTCTGCCTGTCTTGGGGCCCCTCAGGCACCGGGGGAGCCCAGGCCAGGGACCAAGCACCCGGGGTGAACCCGACAGGCGGGCTGAAGGCGCAGGCACATACAGAGCCATACCGATTTGAGAATCTGCATGGGGCTGGGGGTGGAAGGAGTACATTCTAGAAGGCCAAGGACCCGGGTCAAGACAGACACTTATTACTCACCGTTTTTGTGACCTAGGCACATAGCACGACTCCTCATTTTCTCATCTAAAAAAGTCCATGATCTCCAAGGCTCCCTCAGTCCCTAAATCCTATAACGAAGCTACATAATTGTATCCTTCCGCTGACAGGTTTTCTCACCACGAGCAGCTGGCGTGAGCACCTGTGGAGCCCCGGGGACCCAGGGGGAGGGCCCGGGAGCCCACTCTGCTCGCTGCCAGGGCGCGCGCGTGTGGCCGCCACTCAGGTGGAGCGCTGGACGCTCTCGCGGGACGTGGTGGTTTTGGCCACGGCCCAGAGTTGAAACAAATCTTTGGGACACAGGAAAGCAGTTTGAGATTTAAGGGGTTAAAATTCCCAGCAGTTTTTAAGAATTGCGCCCTCCTCCCCCGGCCCGCCACCCTAATGAATAATCAGATATTTTGGCCTTGTTGTCATAAATAGAGCAGTTCAGTAGCACACGACATCATGCCGACAGTGCAGAAAGGCATAAAAGCTCTGAATTGTGTATTAATATGTAACGAGAGAAGAAAAAGTGCTAAAGAAATAGTGTAAGAGAAAGAAAACCACGTGAAAAGTGAGCATGGCCCGCTTGGTCAGTTATGTCAAATGTAAAACAACAAAAAGCACCATTCGGAAGTCAACAACACAACATTTAAAATTTTACTGTTACTCTCTCCACGATAAGCTACACCGCGGTGTGAACAGGGCTGAAACATCGATTTCTGTGTCCACATTAAGTATAAATATACTTTTTAAAGAATTTGCGAGGTGAGATGTGTGCAAAAGGATCAAATGGGACCTGACAGCCTTGCTTCCGTGAAGAAACAGCCCGTTCTACTAGAACCTCTCTTCGGTAGGTGTTCAAAGACTTGACTCCAGGGTCGCCCCAGAGCTCACTGGTTAATATGTTTACCTGAGGTTTTAATTTTCCTATCTGCGAAGATGGCATTAGGTACATTTTCTTATTCATTACTATGAACAATAACAACCATATAATTATGGCTACTGTAAAGCCTCGTATTTGTCAAACTGAATATCCCCACGTATATGAAAGGCATAAGACTCAAAATACTAGGCTATGTCCCACATTTTTTGGAAATACAGAGCCAGCTTTTATAATGTGGTCTAGAAGAACCAAAAAAATGACGTGCATTTCCTTTGTTGTTGAACTTCTTTTGTTGTGCCTTTGGGAAAATTGCTAAACTTTTCTATTTTAGATTTTAAGGAGGAAAAAAATTCACATGAATATGAAGACCTGCACATTTTGAAATAATGAGTGCGGTTGCTATGGGATTTAAGATATGGTGTGGAGCGCTATGGGATTAATAGATGGGGGCCTCCGGTGCCCCTTATCCCAGGGTTCCAGTTCCCCACCACCCGCTTGTTCCTTCATTTCCACCAGTCTCTGCCATGCAGACCTAGATGGGAGGGATGGGTATCTGTATAGTGATGATTAAGATTTCATTAGACTTATTACACTGGAATCTCGACTAATACTATAGGCAGCTGCTGACATTAAATACTCGTCTACTACATGGTACCATAATTATGTCCTGCTAGTCTATCTACAACATAACATAATCATAAACATGAGAATATCAATACCGTTCACGTTTTCATGGACCTTTACTATTTACCAAGCACATTCACGGGTATTATTATCTTATTTTGATTGGGAAACTTACAAAACCCATGAGCTAGTTGAGTCGGGTATTCTCAGGAAGATGATTTGTAGCCTGAGCAGCTAGCTTTCCCCTTCCAGTTAAAAAATAAAAGCAAATGAACAGTTGATATTTACCCTACATTATTTTGTGCCTTTATCAGGATTAGTAATTTCCATTTTAGTTTGTAACAGAAACACGGATCAACTTCACTAAGGCTTCAAATGCTCATTACCATGGAGAATTGCTCATATTCGAGTTAGTCACCGATGGAATAATGACACAGTAGCTAACTCAAAGGGCAAAACCCTGTGTACAAGCTGTGTCACTTTCCTACTTCATGTTCTTAAGGGCTAATCGTGGTGAGCAGACAGTAGGAGATTATAAGTGGGTTGCTTTCAACATGGTGTAGACTGAGTGTGTTTTATCTGTCCTCATCACTTCTTTGCTAGAAAGTCCTAGCTAACAAGTTCAGATCCTTTCAAGCCACCATCTGGTAAAAACAGAGAGAAAGTCAATGGAACCCTGGGTCTCAAGTTGGAATGGGCAAAAATATCTACTGTTTTTTTTGTTTTTTGTTTTTTTACCATTTAAAATCAAGACTCAAATACTTATCATTGGAGGTAGCTATAGTGCTGTTGAAGGAAGATCAAATTTGGAATAAAATTTTAAGTTCAAGTCTTTGTATCATGGTGTTAGCTGATGTCACATGACTTCCATAAGAGTCAGTTTTCTCTATAAAATGGGATAATAATGATCACTTTGGTTATCAAAAACCATTGTGGTAGTGGGTTACAGGATCAAATGAGAAAATAAACATGGAATCCTATAAAATGTGACACTTGAAAGGACTGTAAATTGCTGTTTTCGATGGCAGGGACATGGCTTGCTGGGGGCTGATGTGAGATGTGCACAACCAAGAGATACAAATAAGAAAGTGAGGTTGGTGCTCTAATGATCTCATAATGAATGCCTTGCTTTTTTTTTCTTATCTTTACTTACACTTGACTCCCACTTGACTAATTTTCAGTAAGTCAGCTACCATGTTACCCAGCCAAACCCATTTCATTTTTCCTTTTTTGAAACACTGAATGCCGTCTTGTATTTTTATAAATATAGTTAAATAAGTATGTTATATACAAATACACACCCATTCACCATGGCAACTGATTTAATGGATATCTCTATTCATCTACATGTTTATATTGCAGGGTTCTTAAGAAAATTCTGGTCAGTTTGTCATATTTGCTACTATTTTTATCAAAAAGAATACACAGGTTAGTAATTGAACTGTTCTCTGAAGTGTCTTCTGTGGATGAAATGATATTACCCAGACAGCGCATATCCTCAGTGGGCTCTCTCAGGCTTATGTATTGACTTAGATTATCATGCTGCTGCGGCTCCTATAACAGGTGTGTGTGTGTGTGTGTGTGTGTGTGTGTGTGTGTGTGTGTGTGTGTGTGTGTGTGTGTGTGTGTGTGTGTGTGTGTGTTAGCAAAACTGCAGTTGTCCAAGAAGACAGCCTGAGTGTGTGGTCCAAACTAAAGAAGAGGGTACTGTGATATGCTGATCAAAATCCAAATCCCTCAAGATAGGGGAAATAGTGACAATTGCTTTAAATGCTCACTCGCTTTGTACCAACTGGAATGTTAAGTGTTTTGCTCAAGATAAAAAAAAAATCATGACTAATGGCTGGTATCAATCATTCTGTCATCTATTTGAGGCCCACTAGAAGAGGAAAACAATGCAAAATAAAATGTGTTTCGTTGTAACAAAAAGCAAATGCCTCATCTGCAAAGTTTTATTCACCCAAGAAATATCTTGTAAGTTTCATTTAGCTGACTAAAGAGAAAATGTCGTAAATAACTAAAGGAAAATTACTAAGAAATGCTTAAAGAAGGCTTAGGCTAGCTGCTTGGGGACTAGCAAAATAGCAATTAAGTTTATAGAATGAAAGGATTAAAAGAAATGTAAATGAAAAGTAGAAGGAAATGAACTCTATTCTAATCTCTAAAAATGGCTTAAATAAAATGCTCATTATAGAATGGGTTTATGGGGCACACATGAAACTACAAGGATTAGGATGGAGGGACTTAAAGGGCTAGGAAACTGCTTTTGCCACCGCTGACAAAATGCTGCGCAGCGGGTGGGTTCCTTTCTGGGGCACCTCTCTAGCCTGTGCAATAGCAGGAACCCTATTGGAAACCAAGTGACTTTTTAGTCTTGTCATCAGTATTTTTTTTTTCCCAACTGATTCACTCCTGGGTGAAACCACACACACACACACACACACACACACACACACACACACACACACGGCATATATTTATTTTTAAAAGTCCTTTCGTATTAGAAGATTGCACCAAATAGCAGACTGCAAAAATGATTCCTGAAATAGAGTCATTGCAATTCGGGAACAGAAAGTCAATGCACGAGCAAACGCACCTCTAATCTTAACTGGAAGGCATTTCCATAACTGACGCTCCCTGAACCCGCTGTGAGCGGTGGACTTGAGAGCGAGGGATCTGACTTGAAAAGGCTCTGACACTTAATGATTTATGGCCATGCTCCTTCGTGAGCCGGCGGGCGGTATCTGCTCCGCACAGAACACGACCAGGCGACGGGGAGCCAAAGCCTCGTTCAGTTATGGAGGGAGCCTCATTGTACAGCGCTTCCCAGATCAAGGGCAGGCTGCCGTCCCCAGGGCGGTGGGGAGAGCCAGGAGGCCTGCCCGGGAGGTGTCTGGGCGGGCGTTTATCTGCACCGAGTGTGGGGCGGCTGCTGCGGGCGGATCTGTCTCTGGTGAGGCCTGGAGAAATACCCAGATATCTGGCAGGTGCTGTTGCTTTCCATGTGGAGCTGTTTTGTCGTCGTGAATATTTCATCACTCTGCAATCATCTTCCCTTTGGTGTGCTAAGCACTCTTCTTAGGCAACCCCCTAGGTGCTGAGCGATCTGTCAGATCCCCATCTCTGCTACCAAGAGAGAGTGCCACCCAGGGAGCAATGCCAGCCACCGGTGCAGTCACCAAAATGACTTCAGAACAGAGGGCGATTCTACCACGTCCAGAAATCTCTAAATAAGCAGTAAAGCAATTAGACAGACAAACAGACCCAACTGGATCCGGTTAGACCTTGATAATTTGGAATATGTGTTACATCAGCAATGCCAAGGCTAAGTTTGCCTTTCTTCAATCTGCAATGAAAGGGCTCGTGCAGTGGATAAATCAAGATTACCGGGGGACTGTTGAAACTGCTAAGGGCAGAAAATGGTTTAAAGTATTTAGGCAGCATCCACTCAGGCAGCAAAGCCCACAGGAAATTCTGCTAGTGAATACTATTTAAACTGAGATTTTTTTATTATTATTATTATCTAGAAGCTGTGAAATAGCATTTATATAAAAGTTCAAAAAAAAGTGAGGTTTCACAAAATACTGAACAAAACCTATGCCGCTTTTATGGACACATATTATGAATTTAAACACTTTCTGATACCGTAATTTAGATTTAAGAAAAGGGTACATATTTATCTCTCATTTCATATGTTTTATCAAGGTTAGGCACACAGATGGGTCAGGAGTGTGTTTTCCGAGACTGACCAACATCTTCCCCTCCTGCTGGTTTACATGGTTGCTCTCTCTTCAGCCCCCTCCACCGGCCTGGCCAAGCAGCCGGTCATCCTGAGCTCCTGGTCTCAGCGGAGAGTTGTGGGGGGCACGGCAAACAGTCCTACTTTCTGCTGCCTCTTGGATCCCGAAAGCCAAAACCCTGGGTGAAAACCCTACAGACGTAGAAGAATCCCATGCAAGGAGCATAGGGGGTCAGAACAGTGCTTCTCTCTTCTCCGGCTAGAAAAGCCTTCCTTGGATTAAGGTTAGAAGGAACAGACCAGCACAAGTAAGGAGGGTGTTGACAGGCCCCGGAAAGAGGCCAGAGAAATCTGAGGAGCATGGGGCCAGAGAGTCCGCACCCACCCCACACCCGAATTCCCCGGGGACAACGTTAGCCAGAAGTGGGAGCCACGTCTGGTGTTGAAAATTTGTTACTAGCCCCATTAGAACAGCAAAAGGAAACTGTTTGGTGAAGTTAATTTAAAAAATATATTTTACTTAACTCCATATGTCTAAAATATCACCCAAAACATATTATTGAGATATTTTCACCTTTTTTTGTATGTTTATTTGTACTAAGTCTTCAAATCCCTGTATTTTACACTCAGCACATCTGGATTCAACTAGCCACAGCTCAAGTACCCAAGAGCCCTGTGTGGCTGGGGACCACCATCGAAGAGCATGTTTCTAGACCAGAAAGCACCTCCAGACTGACCTTGACATTGCACATTTTCAGGGTCCCTGTCCCTAGGACTCTGGCATGAGCACATGTGGCTTCTCTGTGGGACTATCTGAGGCATAAGCCGTGTACTATCATATAACCCCCATTCCTGCCAGTCAATGGGGGACCCACTCAGCTTGCCAAGAGGCCTCTGGGAAGCTGCTGTTCTCATTAGCTTCTTTTTTATTTTTTTCCTTCCTATTTTCACATGGACTTACCTTTGCTCCCCCAATAAGTCACTGATAGCACATTATCCTATACCCCTGAAAGCGTGGTTTCTTGGTTCATTGATTTTCATTGTGTTGGTTTGACTAACAGTCTGTCTGAACCTGAGGGAATCACCTTGAGGGGCGGCACCTTTGATAAGGTGAGCTGTGCTTCGCTATGAAAATCCACCATCTTGTTGGTAGTATTTGCTTTCTCCGTATTTTCCTCCTACTGAGAGGTTTCCTTGTATCTGTCACTCGATCAGGCCAGACAGTGCTGTAAATACATCCTAACGTGCATGTTCTTCTCCAGGATAACTCAATTATTCTGGCTTCTAGTACTTCATTCCCTATTAATGGGGTTGCTTGAACTTTATGCAGTGTTTCTTCCTGGTTTATTTCTTTGATTTATTGGCACTGTTTAAGTTCCTGTTTCACACTAATTTCTTCTTTGTGATTCCATCTACATTCTGTCCCCATAATTTCATTCCCATCAATAAATGTTGACATTTGGTAACTACCGAGCCTCTCAAAGCTGAGCCACAATTCGTGTCACCCATTAATCCATCCGCCTGCTGGGTGAGGTTGGCTTCTTCAGTCCCAGTGTGGACCAAAGGATGGCGCTTCTCAATGCTGTTTTAGCTTTAAATGCTGGTGAACTTGACACGGTTGTATCCTGATCAGCTGTGACATGTTGTGCTCATTATGTGCCAAGGGACCACAGAGCAGAGAAGTAGGCATTTGACGGAGGGAGCTCCTTGTCCCCTTTATACACAGGAGGACTCGGAGGGCACACTTGCCACCCTGTGGTGTGGCAGCCAGGGGCTGCCCCATCTCTTCCTCGGTTGCCTCTGATGGAAGGTTTAGTGGGTTCTTTTTTCCCCATGGCAATGGGGCGTGGGACGCTTCTGCAAGCCTCCTGCATGCGTTTCTTGTGGCGAGTTATCAGGAATGTCCTGCCTCCTGGCACCGTTTCCCATGGGCACTGATGCTGCCTCTGCCCTGGGTTCTGAGGTCTGTTGTGGCCCCTCACTACAACTTGCCCAAACCCACACCCCTGGAGGAGCAGCTCCTCTTCAGCTGAACAAAATTACTGCATTTGAAAATCCCAGCGTGTCAAAGATGAGCCTCTTCCCATCAGTCCCTCCCACGCGGTGGTGCTAGGCGGTGCGATGTCTTGTCTGCACGTCCCTGGTTTTTCATGGAAGCTGGCCATGACCCTAGAGCCGCATGATGGGTGGCCTCTGTCGTGTGAACCGCCATTGAGAGTTGAGACCATCAGGGTAAAGAATAGACAGGGTACGCTGCTTCCACCAGGGCATGTGTGACAGGGAGTCATACAGAAAGCAGCAGCTTACAGGAAAAGGGACACACTGCTTGAGTGAGAAGAGCGGGATCCGAGGGGAGCCCTGCTTTCCTAGCTGTGTTCCCTGGACACACCCTTACGTTCCAGGCTCCCTGGTATCTCAGTGGGCTTCACTTTCTTCTGTTGGCAGATGCAGTGCAGTGGGTAAGGCCACACGGGCACAAACTGCCTTGGGTTAAAATTTTATCATCTACTAGCTGTGTAAACTTGAGCAAGTTATTGGTACTTCATGCCTCAGTTTACAGACCTGTAACGTGGAGATAATGTACCTACTGCCATGGCATCACAAAGATTAGATCAGGTAATCCATGTAAAGTACTTAGAACAATGTCTGGCACTCAGGAAATGTTAGCTATTATTTTATTATTACCTGAAAAATGGGGACTGATCACAGCAACTTGCTTCATTCTTCTGAAGCTTAAGCAGAGTGCATGAAGACGCGTTTGGTAGGGGACATGAACTACCTATCACACCAGACACCTTAGCGCATGTCTCCTTGTTTAATAAACAGCAGAAGGCTATATTGATATAGGGTCTTTCTGGATGTGGAGGCTGTTTAATGAGGCTTAGATCAGGGCATGAGAAGGTCACAGCGGCCAGAACAAGAAAAAGGAATATGCAGGGGAGTACAGACTCATCGGTAAAGCCCAGGGGTTTAAGCTGGTACCTAAGAAAGGCTTTGTGCCCAAGGAACAGGTAAGGAGGAAGGCCCTTCCTGGGACATGGTTCTTCGAGAGAAGGAAGAAAAGGAAATTGACCAGGTGTGCGAAGCAGCCAGGGTCTCATAAGGGACGCATACGCTGTGACTGAAGCAAGACTTACTGTGACCTGCCGTTTCAACAAGGGGGTCACGCAGCCAGGGATGAGAGCCCATCTAGTGTAGAGACGCTCGTCTGTGGTGCCATCTGGGGACCTTCTTCAAGTAGAATACAAACAGGCAGAGCTTCCAACTGGATCAGGAGGGCAGTCTGAGGGAACGTGGCTCTAACGCCCGAGAGATATTAATGTCCCTAACCTATATTGATATTAACATGGAGACTCTAAAGGGCTGCGGAGACAGATCAATCAGACAGGCGCTCCTGACAGTTATAGTGCCTACTCACCTGTGTCTGCATACCGGAGCTATACATCTTGATCTTAGGTTTATAAATACTGAGACCAGGTGAAAGAGTTTTGGATCACATCACTGGAAAATGTAAAACCCGGTTCCCACCGCCAAAATTCACTGGGCTCCTCTACAAACATATTCTGAAGAAAACATCAGCTCCTGTTTCCTGCAGAAGTGAAGGCTGTCTGTATGGAGAGGAGGCCGTGCCTGGGGTAAGTGAGTCAGGAGGAGAGGGAATGGGGGACCGAGCTGTGTGGTGCCCCTCCCCACACACATACCACACACACACACACACACAGAACCAGGGGAGGTTGGGGCGGGGTCTTGGTTTCAGACACAGAGCAATGGCTGTCAGCGAGGGCTGGCGGCAGGGTTTCTGTAGTTAAGAATTATGGGAGTCTCAATTTGTGTGATTCGTGAAATGGAAAAGAAAACGTCTTTTAGGAGATGGGCAAGAACGCTTCACCCAGAACGGATCCTCAAAGTGAAATATTCCATTTGAGGTTTGGCAAATCTGGTTAATCCTCATATCTGAATCCTTCCACATTTAAATGAGCAGTGTTGATTAAAAAAAAAATGACCCAAGAAAACATCTCTGTTTCAGAAAGAAGCAAAGTGTCTAGTTTCTTCACATACACCCTGCCTTCTTCCATTTTATTTTTGTTGTTGTTTGAGGTTTCCTTTATGAGAAAACAAAATTATATGGTATTGTATTTAAGCTACCCATGGATGAATAATGCTGCCAACGACATCTTGGCTTGAATCTTTCTATGTTACACTATTCCTGGTATGAATGATGGTTTAAGGTTCAGATCTATATGATACTGGATGTACTTAGCCAGGAAATTTGGAGACATGGAGGCCTGGAGGGACTTCCGTGGTTTTCTTTGTCTATTGTTTTAAGTAGGCATATCCCACATTTTGTTTGAAAAGTTTGCTTTATGTTTCCTTGCAGTGAAAATTACTACTTGGAAAAAAAAGAAGCTCATGTTTA
Organism: Hipposideros armiger; assembly: GCF_001890085.2. Taxonomy (NCBI): domain Eukaryota; kingdom Metazoa; phylum Chordata; class Mammalia; order Chiroptera; family Hipposideridae; genus Hipposideros; species Hipposideros armiger. Next base: position 124,603 of record NW_017732167.1, read on the forward strand.
TATTTGTATAAAAGTTATGAATAATAAAACAAAGTAAACATAAGTAAAATTTACCAGATAGCGTTTTGTAGGATGGCAGTAGATGCTTTTCCTCTTGAAGAAATTCATCTGTAGAGAGACGTGGCATCTGGAAATCTGAAGACTACACATTCTTTAGAAGTTTTAGCAAATAGTAGGTAGAGAAGAAAACGGACATTTCTCATCTTTAGTCACAGATTGAAAATGGGCAACCAGGAGGTGACATACTGGGTATCTCAGTCGTGAACCCTTTTACTTTAACATATAACTTGTTTATTTTTAGAGATTTGAACCAAATAAAACGAATTAGTTTTGTTTTTTTTAAGATTTTATTAGAATTGGGGGATGGGAACAGTGCTGGGGAATTGGGGGAAGGGGAACAGACAAGTTGCGGTCGTTTTGTTCTTCAGTCTAGTTGTGGAGGACGTTGCTTCACTGGCCCAAGTTGGCACCATCATTGCGCTCTTCCCGGGTGAGGCAGATCAGTCCCCGGCTTCTGGATGGCTGCTCACGGCAGCTCTTGGCAGCTCTTGGCAGCTCATGGTGGCTGCCAGCCACTCGCTATAACTGGCAGCCCACTGCAGCCCCACTACAGCCTACGCCATCGCCGGTGACTCAGGGCAGCCCAGCTCCAGGTTGAGCTGTTGTTCAGCATCTTAGCTGTGGAGGGCAGTGTCACTGGTCCTCACATGTGGGATCCGAACCGGGACCCTCTGGTGTCCCAAGCCAGCTCCCAACCAATGCGCCACTCTGCCGGCCCAGTTGTTTGTGTTTGTTTTTGTTTTTGTTTTTTTTAAGGCTAGCATTTCTGTTTCAATAATCCACTACATAACCACCAGTTTTTAAGTTGATTCTATTCTTCCCTGAAGTGGAAAGCTTAGGACATCGTGGCCAGCGAAAGGAGTTGAGCTAACCTAATGCTTCTCTTTTTCCCTCCTTCCTGCCTCTACCCCCCACTTCCCAATTCTCAACTCTACCTCGGGAGGTGATGTGATGTAGCTGTGGCACTCTTCCCTTACCCACTAGGACATAAGTGATTTCTGCAAAGGATTATGGGTCCCCTGCCATAGGCCCCATCACAAAGCCCAGTACTGCCATCCAAAAGCTGCTGAGGGCCAGGCTGATGGATGAAGTAGAGAAATCATTCGGAACAGCCTGCCGTAGGGTGACAATGTGGGGGCCGCCCCTTCTAAGTGCTGCTGTGAGGCTACAGTGCGTCTGAAAACCCAGATGTCACCTGACGCAAGTGAGGAGCTTGTCAGAGGCCCTCTGTAGACAGCACTCTGCGCGTGACCCCCCGGGGCTGTGCTTGCCCTCAGAGTGTGTCTCCACACTCTGTTGTTTCCTCAGCAACAGGCCTTGACTTCAGCAAAGGCTGACTCCCCCTACAGCCCCGCTTGTGTGTGATCTGGGGCTCTGTTTCCTAAGGGGCCCAGCACTCCCAGGATAACTGGCTTGCGAAGCGCATGGTAATCAAAGCTGACTCCATCGCAGTGCATCTCAGGACTTTGGTTCTGGTGATCGCACAGGTGGGGTTGCTCTTTTTCTCTGCATGTGAACTTGGGAAGGTGTGAGAAATTGTAGATGCTTCCTGTCTCCACAAAGGAGTTACCTCAGAGAAAGATTCCCAGTGAGGGTGAGAAAGTGAGTCCTGGTGGCGTGGTCAAGCCTCAGGGTCAAGTTGTAACCTACACGTACCTTACCCTGAACTTCTTACTTACCTAAAAAGTATGTATGTATGTATGTATGTATGTACACAAACATACATATCACATATTTTGTATATTTCATATACATATATACATATATGTATATATGTATATAAGGGGTGTGATCACAAAATACAGTGAATGTTTAAATAAAAATGTATTACATTGTCATTAATCCCCCTCAAAATACTCCCCCTTGCTTTGCTTCAAACACACTTATCCCATTGTTCTTGCCACTTTCTGAAGCAGTTCTGGAAGCCCTCTTCCGTGAGTGTCTTCAGTTGCACTGTTGTGGCTGCCTTGATGTCCTGAATGGATTCAAAACGTTTACCTTTCATCGTCATTTTGACTTTGGGGAGGAGCCAGAAGTCGCACAGTGCCAGATCCGGTGAATAAGGTGGATGAGGACACACCGTAATGTTTACATTTGACAGAAATTGCTGTACCAAAAGTGATGTGTGACACGGAGCATTGTCATGATGGAGGATGAAGTAAAGACACTCATGAAAGAGGACTTCCAGAACTGCTTCAGAAAGTGGCAAGAACGATGGGATAAGTGTGTTCAAAGCGAGGGGGACTATTTTGGGTAGGATTAATGGCAATGGTCTTTTACTGTAGTAATTTATTTTTATTTAAACATTTACCATATTTCTTGACCACACCTCATATACGTATTATTTGAGCAACTTTGGGTTGGGTTTTACTACCACTTGCATCTGAAGAGTACTAACACAATCAGATCTTACCTTCAGCATTTGCAATGGAAGGACTAAATGCACCATTTTATGGGGTCTTGTAGAGTATATGCAATAAGATAAAAACTGTGGTTCCTTTCCTCAGGGGGTTACAGTCTAAACTTTTGGGATTGATATACACAGATTGGTCCATCAAACCGTTACTCCGCTTTGGCTCCTGCACTAGCCTTATTGAGATGAAGACTTACGGTTCTTTCCATTTGGCACATCATCCTTCAGCAGAGGTTAGGTGTATACAGAACTTGTTGGCATAAAGTCATAAGTTGTGATGACACATTAGAGTGAGTGGCTAATCAGCGTTTAACTTCCCTGTAGAAAAATTGATCACAATCGTATCGTTTTACTCTTGAAGCTCTCAACACTTTCTCATGAAATTTCTCGTGAATTGATTTTTCTAAAATGCAAAGTATGAGGGGAAGGTGGCAGGTTGTGAGGCGTAAAGGTTAAGATTCAAACGCTAAGTCCACTCTTTTCCAATGATAAGACTTTGTGAAGACACTTGATCCTCCAGGGCTTCAGTTTCCTCCCATAACGGGACTAAGAATGCCAATCTCATGGATTTAGAGTGAGGATTAATGCTTTAATGCACGTAGATCGTGAGCAAAGCATCCCACATATGGTAATTACGTAAGTTACAGACTAATTTTGACAGAATTCGACAAGTCTCGGAACCCTAACTAATGGGAATGGCTTTCAAGTTATAAAATGTCTTGTTAACTGCTTATTCTTTTTGTATCATCTTCCTAATAAATCACTTTAAGTTGGTATGAGATTGTTTATACAGATTTATTTGTCATTTAAGCTTTACTTACTTAAAATGATAAAACAATACATTTATTGTGTAAATTCATACAATGTAAAGCATGTAAAGTAAAAAGTGACAGTTCCTTTAAATTCCTGTCCCCTTCCCTTTCCATATTTCAGACACAGCAATGTTAGTAGTCAGGGCGAATTCCTCTCGATATTCCTGCATGAACATAAAACATACTGTGTGTGTGCCCATGGGCATGCAGGTGGATGTGTGTGTGGACCATACTATGTGTGGTGCTCTGTAATTTGTGTTTTTCCCCAAATGAAATACTTGGGGCATTCATAATAATAGAACATATATAGACATATTTAAGTATTTCTATTTTGTAGAAATTTGCAATGAGGATGTAGTGGCTGCGGGAAGATTTCAGTCTCTGTAGCAGATAGATGGTGCTGAGAACTTGGGCTACTTGTGACATTGAGCAGTTTAGCCACGTTCATAACCAGTCACACAGATGTAAATGATGCACAATTGCCTCAGAGTTAGAAGCATGTATTTTAGTTTAACGCTATGTCAGCTTTCCAAAAGTATCCTATAGAAGTGTGCAATTTGTACTTCAGATTTGGGAAAACTTTTTTTTTCCTTTATGTTTTGTCGGTGTTCACGAGAACACTAGCCTGTTACGGAATTGTATTCCTACTTTTAGAAAAATGGAAACTTACATTAAAAACAAGACAAAGTGGGGCTTGACCTAGCAATGCTGTTTTAAATAAAATTACTATATTATAAATTTGGAAAATGGTGGTAAAGATACATTTATAATGGCTTGTAGTCAAAATTCTATGTTTAGAAAGATACTCAAGTGTCAAAATTAGTAATGATTGATTAAATATTAAAAATTCTGATTAGAAATCAATATTAAATTTTATACTTTTGACAATCCTTAAGGTTTTCCTACTCAAACCAGCTCTATTTATGTTGAATGAATTTAAAACATCCAAAAAGTTTGCCTCAGGGTCACACAGCTAGTTACTGATGCAATTGACACATTGAACCTAGATTTCTAGGAAGCAGTATGTTAGCAGGGATGATGGTGATTATGATGATGTAATAACTATTAATTACTGGGTACAGTATTATCATACACTATATTGTTCAAGACTTCATATTAAGTTTACTCTTCTGAGGTACTTTGAGAGATAGATATTATCTTCCCGTTTTTAGAGACTAGAAAGCTGGTATTATGTAGCCCTTATCAGATTTGAACCCAGGTCTATAACTGACTTGAAAGTAGCTCTTTTCAGAGAAGTTATTTTATGGGTGCTAAGAATGGTGGTCCAGCAATGGAACTGAGTATATTTTCTTCCTTATGTGTTGCTAAGGTCACCGCCCACACACACAATCGTTTTCATATTGCAATATGAAGTCTTGTACATTTTTGTTATTCACGTGGTTCTCAGTGCCTTCTAGAATCAAAGGCTCAGATGAAAATAAGCATGTGATTCAGACACATAAAAATAAGGAATTTAGATTCAGAAATAATATCCTAAGAATATTAAAGATAAAAAACGCAATAATTCCACACACAAGTATCTGAAACAGAGCTCCTTCAGTGAAAAACACCCCCGAGCCAGTTGGCCCCGGGCTTGCATACAGGGCACGTCTTCTTGCTGTGTTTCCCCACCGGCTGTCCCGGTTGTCCTTTTGTTCTAACTTTCTTCCTGTCCTGAAACTCCATCGCCTCACTCCTCCCCTTGGTTTACTCTTAGTGCCATTACCTCCTAGCTCACGGAGAACAGAGGCCTCTGTCAGAATCGCCTCGTCTTCCTGTCGCTTTCAGCGCATCCGCACCTCCCCTTCCTCCTTCCCGAAAGGCAGACGAGGGGCTCTCTCTCTAGGGCTCCTTCTCCCTCATTATTCACGCGGAGGACGCGTCTCTGTCCTGATCTCTGATATTCTCTGGGCGGCTTTAAACGCCGTGGACGGCTTTTAACTCTTGACTCACTCCCTCCTGTTGGCTTCCATTGGGCCACTTTCTCCTGGTCTCCTCCTCCCTGTCTGGAAGCGCCTGTGGGGTCTATTTCCTTTGCCCCTCGCTCTCCGATGCATGTGTGCCTGCAGGTTCCAGCCGGCCTTCGTGTCTTTCCCTCACTCTCACGCCTCAAAGGCCCTCAGCTCTGTGCTCATGACGCGCAAACCTCCTGTGTCCAGTTCAGGCGTCTCCCCTGGGAGCAAGACCCAGATACCTGAGTGGATGTGTCCACTGGAGAACACCCCATAGATTTCCTAAGTCAGCCGGTTCCAAACTACTTTTCTTGTTTCCTTCTGAAAAAAGGCACTAGAATCCAGTGCTGCACATTGTACAAGTCCCATGGATTTTAATTCTTTGATATCTATTGATTCTTTCTAATTCTCTCTTTCTCTTTTCCCTATGCTAGTTTAAATAACTATTATCTCTATTTGTTGTCTCGCAAATGCAAATTTTTAAACCATTTTTATTGTAAAATCATAACTTACATACAAAAAAAGCATATGAAACAAAAGTCTAGAGCCAAACAAATAATCATATAGTGAATGTACGTGTAACCATAACGCAGGCCCAGAAATGAAACAGCCAGAGTCTCCCTTGTGGACCTCTCAGTCACCAAGCCATGTATTGTCTACTTGATGTTGTTTTCCTCTTTCTACCTGGTTTGTACATACTTTGTGTTTTTCCAGTTTCCTTGAGATGAATGCTTAGCCCCTGATTTTTTCAGTCTTTCTTTTTTCCCCCCCTAAAGTTTGTACCTTGTAGTTACAAATTTCCCTCTCTGCATAACTTTGCATCTTATAAGTTTTTGTACATAGTGTTTCCATTATCATTCAGTTAAAATTTTTTTTAATTTTGTTAACAAATAAGTTATTTGGAGGTTTTTCTAAATTTATAAAATTTGGGGGTTTTCTTAGTAGCTTTTTTTTTGTTCCTGATTTTTAATTTAATTATCTTGTCATGAGAGGATAAGCTCTGTATGATTTTAATCCTATGGATTTTTTGGGCTAGGATATGGTCAATAATTACAAAGGTTCTGTTTATGCTTTTAAAATTGTGTGTTCTGCATTTGTTGGATCCAATAATCTATCTACCCAACGGGTCAATTTACTCTTTGCTGTGTTCAAATCTTTTATATTGATATGTTGGTCCGCTTTTCTTATTAGATATTGAAAAGGGTGCATTAACACCTCTCATGATGCTTGTGGATCTGTCCCCACTATCATCCCTCGTCTGCATGTGGATTAGCCTCCTCCCTGCCTCTGCTCATGGTCTCATACTCAGTTGTAGTGTCTGAAACATAAGTCTAGTCAGGCCATTTCACACTCGGCAAAAGTTTACTGAGTGCCCAGGATGTGTTAGGCACTGCTCGAAGCCATGGAAATATAGTCATCAATTTAAAGAGATGCTGTCTAGGCTTTCTCAGAACTTCCCGGTAGGTAGATGAATGGATGGATGGATGGATGGATGGATAGACAGATGATAGATAGATAGATAGATAGATAGATAGATAGATAGATAGATAGATAGATTCCTTTGTTGTTATTAGGGTTAAGCTCTTTAACATGACTTACACATCTTCATCCGGTTTGTTCCCTGGTTACCTTTGCAGCCTTTCATCTTACTTAACGGCAGTTTTGTAAACAGGTAGGCCCACGTTTCCTCCCTGCAGTAGCCCCTGCTCTCTCGCCCCTGGTAATTCTGACATTTGCACACGGGATTTGCACCGCCTCATGCACAGCTTCTCCCACATTGGTTTCCTGGCTCCTTCCCACCTGTTCTTCACATTTCAGCTGAGAATCCTCCACTGAGGAAGCCACTTAGGCCCATTTTATCCATGTCAAGTGCTTTTCATGCATACTCAGGGTTCTCCATCCCCTGCATGTCGCATCACTTTATTTGTGTCCCTCACTAGTTTGTGAATCTGTGAAGTCAGGGATTGTGTTTACCTTTCCACCCTTGAATCCACAGCACATAATGTTTCTCAGTGACTATTTCCTGAAAGTTTGTTAAATGTGTTGTTAAGAATGTATGATTGCAAGGCATTATTATTCAATATGTGCTTTTAATACTTCTTAATTTCCAACGTTTGAGAGTAACAGAGGTATGGAGCATATTTAGGAAGCTATAGATGACGTGAACATTTTAATTTTTTGAGGTAAGTCTGTTTATTTCTAGCATACCGTTACTCTCTCTTGGCTTTGTGTATTTCACAAAGGAAGGAGATTTCAGTGAAATCTTCCTCTTCCCACCAATAATTCATTTAGATGATCCCATCAAAACCTTTAAGTCAGTTTTATGGGATGCAAAAGTATCTCAGTGACAAACACATCTAAAAAATAAAATAAAGTAGATTGTCATAATATTTTCATTTGTCATTGTATTTTCAGAGACTTGGAGATGTTAATTGTTAATGACATCTCAATAATACACTGTTTCAGATTTTACTAGGGAAAATAATGACATGTACCTTAATTTAAAGAATCAATGTGTGAAGGACTAGATAATCAGCTATTTGTGCCACTTCTTCAATTCTAGTTATCTTGACGATAACTCGAATTTCCTAGGCTTCAGGAAATGGGTAGGCTCCATTTTCATGGCTAAAATTTTCTTTCCACAGCTTCCCTCTTCTCCTCTAGTTAGAGTGATGTGTCTCCCAGATAAGATGGTTTACCCCCTGCCTGGGAGCTCTATCCTGTGTCCACAGTAACTGCTTATTACTCGTAGTCCTACCTGGCTGCATGAGCTGGTCCTGGAGCAGGGCCAAGCTGGAGACCTCTCTGTACCTGGTCACATTCCCTGCAGTGCTGGAGAAGGCCACACAGGTGACCAGTGTGGCTGCCTCCTCAGACGGCCTGGTGTGGTTACATTATCATAAGAACATACCATGTTTGCTTTGCTTTATCAGGATTTCCTCACTCACACTTTCTCTGATCTTTGATTTTCTTGACTTTGGGCAAAGCTAGTAATATGTCAAATAGGGCAACTTTATCATGAATTAATTTGTTGTTTTAGTACCTGTAAGGAGTTAACAAATGAAAACAAGAGGTGTCACCATTGCTGATGGGGGGGATTTGATGATGCCCTGAACGCAGGCTGACACGTCCCGGAATCGAGTCTGACTGCGCCAGTCTCCTCGCTGTTTCCATAGACGTGCTCTTCAGTACCTGGTGTCATCTGTGACGGTGGGCTGCAGGTGTTAACTTAGGATAAATGTCTGCTGCTGCATGAGCACTGACTGTGAAAGTGATTCGCTATCTTTTGTGGAGTGTCGTTTCATAATAAGAACAACATAAAGTTCAAAAGCAACACGTGTTATTTATGAGGCATTGTTCAAATGCATCATCAACAAGAAATTTAAACAAACTCTGCTGAGGAATCGGTCCCTTTCTGACTTAGCAAGGACCTTGTCTTGATGTCCTTAAAAAGCTGAGCTGTATGAATCTTTGAAACCACGTTTCTTCAGAAACTGTGCACATCAGCCTTTGCTGTGTAACAACCTATCCCCGCACGTAGTGAATTAAAGCAACTACTAATTTACCTTACAATTCAGTGGGTTGGATATCTGTGCTGAGCTCAGCTTGGCTGTTTTCTAGCATCAGCTGGGTTCACTCCTGCCCTCGCAGCCCTGACATCAGTGAGGGCAGCTGGTCTAGGAAAGCTTCAGCTGTCATCTCCTTCAGGGACATCTCATATCCTCGCAGGTGAGTCTTGCCTTGTCCACATGCTGCCTGGACGGGGTTCTAAGACAAGGACTGGGATCCTGCGAGCCAACCAGAGGCTCAGGATTGGAACTGCTATGCCACCATTCCTGTTGCATCTTAGTGGCCAAAGCAAGTCACAGGACCAGCCCTGATTTAAGAGGAGGAAGTAGACTTCACTTCCTCATGACAGGAGAGTCACATTAAAAAGGAAAAAGATGCAAGGGAGAGTGAAGGATTTGGAATTTGCGCGATCATAGCAGTGAATAGAACAGTTATAACATGCAGACTTGAAGGTAAAGATGGTCGGTTGAATACTTTTGCTCCCTCCCAAATCCCCACTAAAATGACACAGCTCAAACCACAAATAGAGGGGACAAATAGAAGAAGAGAGGGAAAGACAGTAACAAATTTTGGAAGCTGGAAACGAATGGTAGCAGAAATGGGGGAAGAATGCAATCCTAAGCCAGCAGTAGGGAAAGGCAGGAGTCCCCCTGCTTTACAACAACAATCACCAAATTCTTAGGAAGTAGAGACACCGAGGACCTCTGGGAATGGAGACGAGGTGGAAGAACAATCTGGGGGATTGGCTGAAAGTCTGTTTAGGAAGTGACAGTGTTCCCAGATTCTCTCCAGGTCCCCAAGGAAGATTGGAGGGGACAGGGGTTTCTGGAAAGGTTACAACAGAGGGTCTTTGGGCTCTCAGGAATGTGTCACAGAAGAGGGCTGGGATGCCAATGAGAATAGGAGCGTTAAATAAAAGTGAGCTTATTGAATGCGCAGAGCCCCAGGCCTCATCCCCCACTTGGCTTCCAGAATAATGACAGACACCAGTCCTGTAACCTCTAGTACAGAAGATTCTTCAGTGGAGAACCTGATGAGCCCGTGAGAAAAATTTGGAAAATGCTGACATTAAAGGTTCTTCAGTGAACACACCTCACAAATTACACACTTGGGGTTGCCACTCCTAAATATGGGCAGTGCCAAGGGTTACTAGACATCTTAAGAAAGCCTATAATATCTGCAGAGACCAAGATAAGCAAGCAAACAAAAACAATTTAAGAAAAAATAAATTTTGAAGGAAGAAAATACCTTAGAAAAAAAGAACCCATCCTTAATATTTTCAGTATGATGAAAACAATTGCACCCACCCAGGAAGAGAAATGTGATATTTTATAAAAAAGTACATTCAGAGAAACACTCCTGGAAATTAAAATATGATAGTAACAATGAAAAAGCTAATGGAGATGATGGAAGACAAAGTAGAGGAAATATCTCAAAGTAAAACAAAAAGACAAAGTAATATAAAATAGGAAAAAAAAACACAAGATAATGAGAAGACCAGTTTGGGAACTCAAATATCATAATAACTTAATAAATGTTCTGGAAAGCGAGGGCAGGAAGACAGAACACAGAAGTCATCACTGAAATAAATCAAGAAAATAAAATATTCCAGAATTGAAGGTGAGAATTTCCGGATGAAAAAGGCCCATAAAAGAACTCAGCACAGACCCACACTAATGTGAAATTCTGGAATATTTGGGAGAAAGAGAAGATTCTGTAAGCTTCTGAGAGAGAAATAAAGGTGTAACCCATACATTCAGGAGTCAGAAAAGCTTTGGATGTCTCCATAGCTACATCCGAGGTTTGAAGACAGTGGGAAAATGGCTTTTAAGTTCCAAAGAAAAATGGTCTCTAACTTAGAATATTGTACTCAGCTCAACTCTTAATCAAATGTGAGTGCAGAAGAAAGTCATTATCAGATTCGTAATTTCTCAGAAGATTTCGCTTCCACCCAATCTGTCTCAGGAAGCTGCTGGAGGATATGCTCCATCAAAATGAAAAAGAAAACCAAAAAAGGAGAGGACTTAGGATTAAGGAGATGGGAGATATGATGTGGGAGAGAGGCAAGGTGGATACCCAGGAGAAAGGCATGGCCGATCCCAATAGCACGTGCGTGCAGCTGGCATTTGGTCACCAGTCCAAATTGGAGCAGGGAGTCGGGAGAGCATTTCAAGGGGACAAACTGACAGAATACCTGGCACACCTCAGTGTATTAAGGAATTTTGATAAGGGGTGGAAAGTCTGAGGTTGAAATATTCATAAGTATATGGAAAAGTAGGCAAATAACATTAAAATCAAGAAAAGTATTAATTCAAGTAAAGTAAAAAGTACAGGAAATAAAAATTAATCATATTATACTCTGTGACTAGTATTTTTTAGATATAGTGCTGCAAACAGCTAATAATTACCTCACCAAAATTAACGTATCTCTATATTGGGAGGACAAGAATGCAGAGTGGATGTGTGTGGAGGAGGTCGGGCAGGGTCCCTGTGTCCTGTGCACAGTCCTGGGGGGACCTTTGATGTGGTTGGCGGATTCCTCAGAGTATCGATGCTTTCTTAGAAAATCCTCTCATACTGTGACAGGAGGGTCCTTGGAGTTATGCCTCTTGAAGGAGCAATGGGAGTGGGGAACAGGTCTAAACATTCATATTTTATGGTAGAAAATCACTAACATTGACAAAGCAAAATATATGTGTATATTATTGAAGACGTAGCAATATGAACACATAATTTAGAAATCTAGAGTTAAATATCAAAAGACTTAATAAAAGGACTGAACATGGTTTTCTTGGAGGTAGGGAGAATTGAGATGGGGGACGTTGGTGTTTTTCCCAACCAATTTGAGGACTCTGACTCTTCATGTGCATGGCCCATATGTATATATAACTTTGATAGAAATAACCTTCCAAAATGTTCTGAGGACAACTGCCTTATCTCTTAGATATCAGAGTGTATTTGAATAGGGCCGGGTAGACAAATTGGCCATAAACTTGCCAAATCCATTCTGTTGAGCAGTTCTGAGTTGGCAAGACCAATTTAAAAAGAATTAGGAATGTAATGTTCACACATGACTTCTATTTCTTCCATTTCTACTGGGGAGAATGGTTAAAGAAGAGAAGTAAACAGGCTGATTAAGTCCTGTGTTTTATAGCAGAAAATTCCAGTTAAAATTGGCCCAACTCTGACCCTGTGCCTCAGGCTGATTAAATCAAATTAGGACACTTGGTAAGGTTCCTTGGGGTCAACTAGATCTGTAATTGAGTATTCCATCCCCTTTCAGATGAAATATCTGAGAGGTGACCTTTATAGGTAGGTAGTCACCTAGGGGGAGGGTCGCTACTAGTATAATGGTAACTAGAAAATAAAATATACAAACATAAAATAATGCTCCTGAAATAGCTACCCTTTCAAAAGCCTATAGTTAGCATTTGAGGGTTGCAATATGAAAAACATATTATGAAGAAAAAGCAATTTTGAACACAAGTACACACTTCCTGGAAAATAAAACATTTTACTTTTTATTAATAATAGCATGTAGTATTGTTTTCAGTATATAATATTGTTCATAATGCTACTGCTAACATACGGATAAATATATTTTCCATCTGAAAATTAAGATGAGTAAGCAAATATTTTTAGCATTTTAAATCAAAGGGTTTGATTTTATACAGCAGTCTGTATGCTGCATATGTTCATGGAGCTATTTTATTTTAAAATCATGCACATGAGTAATTCATCCTGTGAAGAAATTCAGGGGAGGAGTCAGGCTTGAGCTCAGTCAGCACCATCTCTCTCACAGGAGGCGGCCATCTCCCCAGGATCTTCACAGGGTCACCTTAATGACTGTGTCATCTGGGATCCGACCCCAGGATCGGAGGCTCAGAAACCTGATAATGATGGCATGCAAACAGTATTTCAGGGGCAGAGTCACACTTACCAAATCACGAGAGGAGGCGAACAATCTGAGGCCAGCTTGTAATAAAGAATTAAAGAGTTCAGTGGTAGCACTGAGAATTCTACTTACTTCTCTCCCAAACCTGGTCCTTTGCTACTTGGGTCTTTTTCTTAGCGAGTTAAACCCAGCGGTCTCCACGCACGCTCCAGCCTCAGATGAAGATGAAAGAGGATGAAAATAACGGCCGGTGTTTTCTGGGTCCCTCTATCTGTTAGCAGACAGGCTACCTCATTCCGTCCCATGGTCCTATGCTATCTCACCAGGAGTAATTCTTCTACTGGACAGATCGCTGCTGGCCAGAGCGAGCTTGCTGCATTTGCCATGTGGGTAAAAGTGGCTGCTCTCAGGACACTAAAATGCCTACCTCATAAATAAGACGACATACTTTTAGTGTTCCATTGTCTCACTTGGACAGTAACTGTAACAGCCAACATTAACTGACTAATTACTAGGGATGAGAAAAGCGCCAAGGGATTTACTTGCCTTTCCTCAAGTTAATTCTTATCAGAATTTGTCCATTCATTCTGCCCTTAGTTCTAGCCACCCCAGCCCCCCTTTTTTATTGGCACAGGAAGTACAAGAGTAAACAAATAACAGTCTCCAGTCTCCTGAAGCATTAGAATTATCACGCTGATTTCCAGATGAGAACTCAGATATAACGAGGTTCGATAACTTGCCGGAGATCATACAACCAGTAAATGACAGAGATGGAACCAAAGTCCGTTCCGCCGTCCTCTAAAGTCCATGCCCCTGACCACAAGGCCACAGGTGTGAGTGTAATGTCACAAAGCGAGAAGAGAAAGATCCAGAAGCCCCCAAATACAGGCATCGAATCACTAAGAAGAGTTTTGGGCACCAAACTGCCTTATTACACCGAGGAATTGCCAAAATATCTGTTTCTGTGTTAATGACCAATATTCATGGGCGGCTTTCCAATATAGGAGCATAGCTATTACTGTTCAGATTTAGTGGAGGGAGGATTTGAGCCTACATCAGGATATGAAGCTGAAATCCACACTCTGTCCGCTCTGGGGGGAAATTCATAGCTCCCCAATCTTCACCCCTTGTGAACTGTTGCTCGACGAACGAGACCTGGAGTGGTGCACAAATGCGCTCTGCTTTTTTTTGGGTGTTGCACTCAGCAGAGTATTTTCCTGGCCACAGGTGGGACACACAGCGGGTGCAGACTTAGCACACAGGTGAATCTGTGAGGAAGTCCTGGAGGAAGACAGGGATTGCTTAGTGGGTCCCGGCAACAATGTCTCCAATTGCTAGAGGTGATCATGGTTACACTTGCTGTTTTCCCAGAATGTAACATACAAAAGTGAAATGAAGGCAGCTTTGGTTGAGTAGACGTTACTCCTTTCATTTTTTTTTACAGCAAAAAATGTACATTGGAAGTAACAACAGTTACCACTTTCTTTTTCTTTCTTTCTTCTTTTTTGGATAACCTTAAATGGTCCTCATTGGAAGCATTAAAATTTATGAACAGTGTTAATGGAAAGGTTTTTAGTCTAACTAGGCAGTTGGTATCGCTTTAACCTTTCACCCCACCTCCATGAGGGAAAATTCATCTTAAAAGCTTTTAGAAGAAGAAGTATATTTCATGTGAATGTTCCTTTCCCAATTTGTATGGCTTTCCCTCCATATTTTTACATTATGTCTTTTGGCCACTGTTCCACTAATAGCATTAGGATTTTTATTTTCCTGATCTAAGGGCGGAAGAATTGGACCCATTATATCTGATAATTTATCAGCTTCTCGGTCACAAAGAACATTTTCTTCCCCTCTCTCTGGGTTTCTGGCAGCTCATCTCGCCCTGCCAGGGGGAGATTGAACGCGTTCCTCTTTTGAAGAGTTCACATCAGAAGATTTCACCACATGCCTCTAAGATTTCACCTCCTGAGAAATTCCCCTCCAAATCCGTTGGCTTTGCCTCTTCCCAGGACCTTTTGAATTCCGTAATGGCGTCATGTGTTGGCGGCAGAGCTCGCCCGCTTTGAAGCGTTTACAGATGCTTTGCTAGTCTCTTTTGAAAGAAGCGGCTTGGTGGTGATGGTGGGGAGGAGGGCTTGGAAATCCTTCCACAGCCAGGAGATGGCCCCTGGGTACCTCGGGGCACGCTGTGGGGCCCTGCTAACACCCGACCTCCAGGGGCCTGAGGAAATCGTGCTGAGGCTCTGATGCCTGCTCTGGGGGAGAATAAATTTGGCAGCAGTGGGCGGCGCACCATTTAGGGTGTGTGAGACTTCCCTGGGGAAATTTAAATAAACACCATAGCCAAGCCCTTCATCGTCGGGCTGTAAGCCAGAACCCCGGATTGTTGGGGCTGCAAAGTACCTTTCAGAGCACCTGGTGATCCTTGCATGCATCTCACGCTCAATCTGGGTCTTGTGGGGAGGAGAGAATTCCATAAGGAATTGGAAGCCTTAGTCAGCACCTCTTTCTGTCCATGCCCACCTCCCTTTTTCTCCCCCATTTCTCCTCAAACCTTTGGGAGGCAGTTGCCAAGAGCAAGGATGGGTGGGTACCTTTCCTGGGCGCAGTGAGGTGCCACGCTGTGCAAGGCCCAGGCTCCCGTGCAGAGCCAGACAAATGACCCCAAAGCCTCCGGTGAGCATGCTTTAAATGTATCACCTTCGAGAGGAGCATCTGATGGAAACGTTCTTAGAAGTTTAAGTTCTAACCAGCCTGCCTGCCCTTGGCGTTCTAAAGAATGTTTCGATCAGGCCAGCACTTGGGGAAGGCTCCACTGAGTTGGAGCTGGGAGACGTCTCTTCATGGTGACATCTACCGCCAGAGGACCCTGCCATTAACCTGGGAGAGCCCAGTGCTCCGCCTTCTGTGACCCAGGAGCCCAGAAAGCACATTCCCAAAAGCAAGAAAAGGCTTGGAGGACAAGGGGGTGAGGGCAGAGTTTCAAGTTTGCTGTGTTGTGCTCATACGTGAAATCAACACAATTGTTTTAATTGAAAAATGGGGATATTTGGTTACTTTCATTAGACTATCTCAAGTTTTGTTGCTTATTTCCTGGGTTTTGTGTAAATTGTGTTTAGATCAGTATAAAATTTCAGTGGCGAGGTCAGAGGTCATGAGGCAGGCAGGAGAAGAAGGCTCCTGCAGGTGATTCTCCACTTTTTCTGTTTTATCCTGGGCCGTTCCAGCACAGTTATTCATCAGCAATTCTTCATTACAAAAAAAAAGGATCAAGCAACAAAACTATGCAGTTAAGTGCAGGTCCTGACGGGGAATATAGATGTGTGTGTTTATCTTTAAAAATTAATTCTTGATGTTTTAATATTATAAAAGAGATGTATGCCTGTTAGAAACAAACAAAAATCCCACCATTCAGGTAAAAGTTCCTGCTGATTTGTTTCTCTTTCCACTTACAACAAAAATGGGATTTTGTCATTTTGTCACTGCTTTGTAAACCGCTTTTATTTTTTACTGAAAAATACATGTTTCTATGTTTTCACTTAATATTGTTTTGAAGGTTGCATAATATTCCATAATATGGAGAGACTATGACTCATTTAAATAATGCCTAAATATGGACATTTAAGTTGCATCTCATTTTTTTTTCCTCTGCTTCATCCATGATATTCTGCAATGAGTATATTTTAGCCAAACATCGAGGCCCACCCAGTGGTGTACTGAAAACGCTTTCTGAAGCTCCAGGGGAGAAAATGAAACCCCCGATCGCAGCATTTGCTGGCTCCCTGCTTCCTTGACTGATTCAAGCCCCTCGCGCACTGGCCCTGAGCCTGGAGTGGCGAGAGGTGGGTGCAGGCAGCCTGCTCTCGAGTGTGTGTGTGTGTGTGTGTGTGTGTGTGTGTTGGCTCCAGCACGGGATGGGGACTGCCCCCCCCCACCCATACTAATACTTTAGGATCAATTCCTAAAAGTGGAATTTCTGGTCAATGGGTATGAACACTATAAAATATTTGTATAGGTTTTGTCTAGTTGCCTTCCAGAAATATAAAACTTTATATCCCATGAAGAACAGATGGGCGTATTCTGACACTTCTAATTGCCCCAGGGTCCTACCTGCCCTCAGGTGGGGTCAACTGACTCCGCAAGCAATAAGATGTCTGTCTTTGCGGGTCTCTTGTGTCTCTATGCCAGCCGGCCAGCCAGCCGCTGGGCAGCACATTCGAATGTGGAAGACGGAGTTGGGCTGAATGTACTCGGCATCTCTTTCAACTCTGAGATTTTAGGAAAAGTTGAAAACAACAACAACAACAGCAAACGAGATACCAGGAGGCAACTCATCGTAAATGCCAAACATCAAGTGATGTCAGAGGGAGGAGAACTGGTGTGTGGGAGCCTGGCGAGCCAAGGTTCACGGATGTGAGAATTATTCCAAAGGAAGAGAGAAACTCTGAGTGTGTTTAGGTCCCTGTGTCTGTATCAAGTCCCTTCCATCACTGGCGCCCGGATTCTTGGCGGCAACAGCAGACTGGGTGAGAGCAGGAGGCACCCAGGAGCAGGGAGAGGAGAGGGTGGACCCCAGGAGCAGGGAGAGGAGAGGGTGGTCCCAGGGCTTTCTTAGGCTGCTTTGTTCACCATGGGCAACCTGCTGAGAGGTAACTGGAGTGGAGCCCCAGCCCACCCCCACCTGACTCCCTCTCCTCTTGTCTCCCTCTTTTATATTAGGAATAAAAACAAATCCAAATAGAAGCTCATCTTTCCTCTGTTTCACTGAGAGCATGGCTGGTGGGTGGAAGCGTGGATACCCGTTAGATCTGCAGCTCCCGTTCCTCGTGTGGGGTCAGGCTGTCTGCAATTCGCTCCAGTTCGTACAACCCAAATACCGGTTCACATTAAGGTTTACATTCTCTGTGGAAAGCTGTCCCAGCATTCATTGATGTTTGCAGCATCCGATTATTCCGTGACCAGAGAAGGCCGAGAGGAGAATCTTATTTGATTCCTGTTGACCTTTGAAAAGTAGCATCCTGTGACTTTCTCCATAAAGCCCGTGACCTTCACGCATCTAAATCTTCAACTTTTCCACAGATTATGCCACTTCTCTCCAGTGTTTTCTTTAACAGATACTAGAATGGCATCTCTGTTTGCTTTTGCAGGAGAGGAGCTGGGGAGGAAGAATGTGTCTGGGATTTCACAGCCCCCCCCCCCTCCGTGGCGCCTTTCCCCTTGCCCGTGAGGTGGCAGCCCATCGGGGAGGCTTTCAAATGAGACAGGAAATGGTTTAGGGCAAGAAATGGTTTTAAAACCCCCGTCATGCAGATGAGATCTCAGATCTTGCTCTTCTGTTTGTTTTCTCCCTTCTCAGCTGCTTCCTTTGAAGCCCACGACTGCTGTTTCTTTGTGCAAGTGCAGCTGTGATGGGTTGAGCGTGGTTTATTTTAAGACAAGAAAAGAAAGGGAGCAAAGACATGTCTACTGTTGTTTGTCATCCATTAGCAAAATTGGGTGCAGGCAGTCTTGTCCAAACACGCAGATGGCTCGGGCTGGGGTCCCCGAGCCCCGCCGCATGAGGCACCCTGGGGGCCTTGTCAGTTCTCGCTCGGGCACTCCAAGGACAGTGCCAGCCTGGACTCTGGCATCCTCCTTTTGTCCCATGCCCATCGCCCCCGCCTTAGTTCAGAGCTTGATTCTTCTGGGTCTGTGGGATGACAGTGGCCTAATTCATTTTCCTTAGCACCCGTGCTTCTGCTTGACCTTTTCTGCATACATAGCCAGCATACTCCTGAAATGCCAGCTTTATCCCTCCCCTTTCTAAAACCTTCAGCGGCTCCCTCTTTCCTGTGGGACAAATTCTAAGCCTGTTACTTGCCATTTGCAGGGTTTCTTAGTTAACCACTTGCTACCTTTTGAGCCTGAGCACCCAGCCCTCTTTCTGGGTCACTCACTGCCACCAGCAAACATCCCGACACCAAGACCTAGAGCAAAACCGGTCCCCTGAGGAACCTTGGTTGGAATGCCACCTGTGGGAACACTTCCTGCTCAGAGTTCTTCTCATTTGTATCATTTATAGATTTTTTAGGATCGATAGGGCATTAGCAATGTTTTGTCCAATCTTCTAGCTTCGTAGACGAGAGAACTAATATTCCGGGATGAAGTGAATTACCCTAAACCACCAATAATGATGAGGATAGCTGCCATTTATCGACTGTTTCTTTATACACCTGGCAGTGTTAACAGCATCTCACTGAATTATCTCAAGGTCCCTACTCAATTACAGGAACTTGAGGCACAGACAGGTTAAGTAACTCGTTAAGAAGCCGGTCTCCACAGATGATCCAAACCGGGGCCCGGACCACACCGGAGGCCTGGTGCCTGGAGGACTCACTCACTGTCCCCACCCATGACGCTGTCACATCCATGTTGTTATACCTGTGATTATACCTAATTCATGCAACTCATTTGCAAGCTTCTGGGTGGTAGCATTCTTACCTCACCAGCCTTTGGACTCCACGGTTTAGCTTTGCAGTAAATACATGAGTGCTCTGGGGTTCAGAGCCTGGAGAGGCTTGGCAGCCTGATAACGCCCTAGAAAGCCCGCGGCCGTTCTCCTCGCTCCTTCGTAAGTTACCCTTTCCCCTCACAGACAAGACTTGGGCCCTGCTCCTTGTCGTCTCCTGTATCTGAGCACCCTCCCCCAGATATCCTTCTGACCCTTACCGGACATCTTGTTCTGCCAGAATTTTATTTCCGTTTGTACAAATATCAAACCTGCCCCTTCATAAGCACAGGAGTTTAACGACCCCCTTAGGCTGCGCGCCTGCTCCCTCCATCACCCCGCCTGTATTTCCTAATATGATATCTACTCATTCCCCTTCCAACCCTAGACCCCATCGCGAGGCACTCCCAACTTCGTGCACTTGGGATATATGCATGAGTTTTGTCTTCATAATGAGACCATGAGATTCATAAAACCACGAAGAAACTACCTCTGCCCTCTAGGGTCCTGCCGTCTGATTAGGGGGCGAGGGTGTGGGGAACCTGGCATCTTTGCAGTCCTGCCATGTGCTAGGGCTGGGTGAAGCCATGCGTGCACACTGCATCATGCAGTCTTCATCATTACTCTGTGCGATAGATATTTTTTTTTATGTTGACTATTTTTTTTTTAGTTTTTACAACATTATTGACTGTATTCCCCATACTGTATTTCACATCCCTGTGACTATTTTGTCACCACCAATTTGTACTTCCTAACCCCTTCACCTTCTCACCCATCCCCAGCCCCTCTCCCATCTGGCAACCATCAGTTTGTTCTCTGTCTCTGTGAGTCTGTTTCTGTTTTGTTTGTTCATTTATTCTGTTCTTTAGATTCCACATATACGTGAGATCATATCATATTTGCCTTTATTAGTCGGGCTTATTTCATTTAGCATAATATCCTCTATGTCCATCTATGTTGCAAATGGTAAGATTTTCTTCTTTTTTATGGCTGAGTAATACTTCATTGTATCAATGTACCACAATTTCTTTATCCAATCAGCTATTGATGGGTATTTTGGTTGTTTCCATATCTTGGCTATTGTACATAGTGCTGCAGTGAACGTAGGGGTGCATATGTTTTTTTGAATTAGTGTTTTGGATTTCTTAGGATAATTGCCCAGGAGTGGAATTGCTGGGTCATAAGGTAGTTCTATTAATTTTTTGAGGAACCTCCATACTGATTTCTATAGTGGCTGCACCAATCTGCAGTCCCATCAACAGTGCACCAGGGTTCCCTTTTCTCCACAGCCTCGCCAGCACTTGCTGTTTGTTGATTTATTGATGATAGCCATTCTGACTGGAGTGAGGTTATATCCCATTGTGGTTTTTATTTGCATTTCTCTAATGATTAGTGATATTGAGCATCTTTTCATATGTCTATTGGCCATCTGTATGTCATCTTTGGAGAAATGTCTATCTAGGTCCCCTGCCCATTTTATAATTGGATTGTGGTTTTTTGGCTTTGAGTTGTTTGAGTTTTTTATAAAATTTGGATATTTGTTCTGTGTGGTCCAATGGTGCGGCCTCCCTGTTCTCCTGTGCGTGTGTTCCAGAGGTGTCCGTCGTGTTCTCCTGTTGTAGTTGAGCCTTGACTGCTTTTGGCATATCAGTGGGTTGCATTCACTTTCAGGCTGACTCGCTGTGAGGACTGGCTATGCCCACAGTGTATGAGCTGCTGTGGGGGGCTGACCCCTCAAAAGGGGATTCACCCCGGTGGGCTCTTGTACCTGTTGAGACCCTCCTTTGGGTATGCCGCTTTTGGGGCTAACTGGGTAGTGCTGTGGTGTGTTCTGAGGCCAGCCTCTGGGTGTGTTGTTTCTGGTGTCTCCTGGGAGGGGGTCCCGTACAGGCCAGTGTCAGCCTTGCCTGTGACGGGCCCAGGGCTACCTGGGAGGAGCCCCAAAAGTGTATGTGGTTGGCTGCTGCCTGTGCTGGACCTGGTGATGTGTGGGGGTGGCCTCGCTGTGAACTGAAGCCAGCTGCTGCCAGTATTGGGCCTGGGGCAGCTCAGCAAAAGGCCCAGGCCCTCTAGGCCTATTGCCACCTGCTGGCTGCCCAGAGGGCTCAGTAGTTGAAAGAGCCTTCTTAGGTGCATGTGCCAGGCTATTTGACCTAGTGCTGAGAGTGCCTCTGGCGATGTAGCACTAACTAGGCAGGCAGAGTCCCAGGGAGTCACGAGGCATGGCTGGTGGTTTTTATAAGGCTCATGTAGTTTCAGGTCCTACACCAGTGCCTGGCCTGTGACCACTTTGCAAAAATCCCCTGAGAACACTGCATCCAGCCCCATTCGCTTTAGTCCTACAGGTTCCCCAGAGCAGTCCAAGAGAGGCTGCATTGCGGGTTGTGGCTCGCTGCTGTCCATCACCGAAAGTTTCCCGGGCAGCCGTGGGCCGTCTACTGCTGTAAAAGGCTTCCCCACCTTGTGAGGCTGTGCTGGCTTCCCAGGAGCCAAGAATGCCTCAGGCGATGTAGCACTGGCTGTGCACGGTGGAGATCCAGGGTGTCACCAAGGTGGAGCGAACATGTGGATTTTAGCAGACCAATGCCGTCTCAGATTTGGCCCTTTGGGGGAGGGTTCATCATAGAAAAGATGGCGTCCTCCTGCAGGCTACACCCAAGGCAGGCTCCACACAGAGATAACGGCAGCTGTCCTCCCAGCCCTCGCCTCAGAGCCACACAACCTAGCCTTTCCCTGCATGTCTCTGGTGCCTCCTGAGTTGCTGCCCCTCCACCAGAGACCAAGTGAGTGTTTGCAAGCAAGTCTGTATGTGGGCCCTTTAAGAGGGCACCTGGCTTTTCCAGCTGCCTTCTGTTTCACTGGGAGGGGCAGAGTCCTCGCTGATTTTCACTGCCGGATGTTGTGGAAACTCCTCTTCCTGACACAGAACTCCTGGACTCCTGGGCTGGAGGGACCTTCACCACCAAGGCGTCCCTCCCAGCACTCAAGCATTATCTGTGGGTTTGGGGCCAGCCCGTTTTGCCTCTCCTACCAGTCTCGATGTGGTCTTTTCTTTATATCCTTAGCTACAGGGGCTCTGTTCAGCTAGTCTTCAGGTGATTCTTGAGGTTAATTGTTCTATAATTTATTTGTAATTTTGGTGTGATCCTGGGAGGCAGTAGGCATAGTGTTTACCTAATCTGTCATCTTGGACCTTCTCCTCTGGGAGAGATGGGTATTTCAAATCTCTGTTTCTGCCACACCAGGCTTTGATGCATGTACCACAAAGAAGGCACCGTCGCAAATCTCCTGCACGTGTTGAATTGTGTCCTGACAGGGTTTAGAGAACTGCGGGCAAGTATGGGGAGGTTAGTGACACTTGCAGTGAAAATGGCCACCAAGCTTCCAGTTGAAGAGAAAATAAAGCAGGACCTAGGCTGGGATCGACGGAGCAAGTCATGTCAAACAAGCCCCATGCACCTTGTAAAAGGTGTTACTAGAGATACAGGCCAGTCGGAGAAATGACAGAAACATCACGCAATTAGAACTTTTCAGGGAATTTAGCAAATTCCTGAGATCATCTTGTAGACACAAAAAGCAGTGAGATTGGTGATATTAATTCGAGAAGTTTCCATAATTGCACCCTAAATGATATTGACTAACAAATTGAAAGGATATTGATGAGAAGGTTGAAAGATTGGGGGGCAGGGTTTATTGTTAGCCATTTGTTGTTCATTTTAGTTACTATCTTGGAAGGTGTAAAATCCTGGAAGGCATGCAAAGCTCACTGGATGTGCGTAGGAACTGGAGCTGTTGGTCCTCCTTTCTTGAACGTCTCCTCTATTGGGAGCCCCTTCAGATAATTTCCTTATTTTTTGGTCACTGGCCATTTTTCTGCCTCTTTTATAGACTCTCTACTAATTGTTCATTCTTTAGAGATAACCCAGTACCTATAGGTTCTCTCTTGGGCCGCACTCACCTCTCACTACTGATGATGCCATCTGGTCCCATGGCTTCAGTTTGCATCTTTCAAAAGGACAAACCCTGACTTTCAGTCCCACTGATACCGAATTCCCTGCTTCCGTGCCCCACACACGCTTCGTACTCAAGCAAGCCCACACTCAGCGCTTTCTCTCCCCCTACAAACCTGGTCCTCCTGTGGTCCACGAATGGAACTGCTTTCTGCCATTTGTCCTTGCCACAAAACCTGGCCGTGGCCTCTGGTTTCACTCTTTTTTTTTCGACCCTAACTTACCAAGTTTTTAACTTGTAAATACTTCCCCAGTCTGCCCGCTCTTTCCCACCTTCATTGCTGTCGCGCTGTCTTGCCAGCTTACTGCTTCCCTTACATTATGGAACTTTCCTGGCTTATGACCCCGAGAGGGCTCTCCTGTACCTGGCCTTGTCCCCTTCATCACCTACTCAGGGTTTAGAACTGCAAACCTGGTCTGGGCACTGGGGCAGTTCGGACGTTTCTAAAGCTCTCGTCAGCGAGTTTCGGATGGAACGTTCTGGGCCTGCATGTTCTACACCTGCTTACTCTCAGCCTCACCCCTCGGAACTCCAGTCTCTCTGGACACAACACTCAGAAACAATGTATCTGTCTTAACATCTAAATAGATTATGCTGTCTCTCATTTTGGGGACTATGTACATGTGGTTTCCTCTGTCTTAAATTTTCTTTCTGATTGTAAAATTTCTTTCCTTTAAAAACCTTCTCTGATGCTCCAAGCCTGTTAGCTATTCCTTTCCTGTGCGGACCCAGCTTCCACTCAGGCAGAGGTAGAGTGACTAAAAATGGGGTATCTAGACATCAAAGGAAAAAAATTACTCTTTGGACTCAGAAGCTCAAGGAGTTGTGCTGATGTTTGTCAACATTTGATGTATCTTATTAACAAATAAGATAAATAGCATTTGTCTGGGTGGGGACCATCCTCTCATGGATGAAGGTGACATACCCCCAGAGACCCTCATCATGTTCCTAGGCAACCTTCCTGTTGCAGAGTGTCCATCTCTCACACTCTCCAAAGTTTTCTTTGCTTAACTGAACAGATTTACACTAGAGCAAGCTAGCACTCAACCCCAGGATTTAACGGCTCTCCTGCAGGTAGCAATTTATGCTTCTATAATATGCCTACAACTTTGATTCCTCACTTTCTTCTTAAGATTCTTTTTGTTGTTGTTTAATTACATAAATCACAAGGGGTGTGATCCTGGAATATGGGAATGAAATTAACCATTTAAAAATAAAGATGGCAAATAAGGCTGACAGCTCATTTATCAGTGCCAATTCTATTGCCTACTCCTGGCTGGAAAGCAAAGGGCTCTGCGAATCAGATTTGGAATGTACGGCTGGGATTTGAAGCAGTGAGATTTCATGTCGTTAGTTTGTGAAAATATCACTAGACTATTGCCTATTTTCTTCTTCTGATGTTCTTTTGAATATGCCAGTGTTCTCATTAGTCTGCTTTTATTTACAAAGTCATGTATATAAAATCATACTATATTGAAGCACATACTGATTGTAAAACGTCTTATAAAAACTGAAGCAACGTAACACTGGCATGCACAGTGTAGGTTCTCATTAACTGTCTATTGAGTTAAATTGAATAATATTCATTAACATTTGTAACTTCAGAGCACTCGTTTTCAAGCTTTTGCTTGTGTTTCTCATTTGCTTTTTGTAGTTTAGAGAATTTCATTTCAATGTATATTAACTGTTTTCCTTTGTATTATAACAATACACATGATGGACATAGCCCTAAAAATACAAAATCATATATTAGGAAGAAATGATGTTGAATATTTAAAGAGAATAGCCATTTTATCCAAATCAGCTGCTTAAAACCTGAGAGTAGAATTTTTAATTCTTTATTGTATTGTTTTTATGTCTCAGCTGAGTCTTAAATAATTAGGGAAAAAACATACTGTACTGTTTAATTCAGGAATAAATAGCTGTTCTCCACACAGGAGAAAACATAATATATGCAGTATTCCATTGTTGAGATAAAACAGTAATAGCACTACATAATGAAGCATGCAAAAGCTACTTCCTGTAGAATCACACGGAGGTACAACAGGCCTTGGAATGCCTTGAGGGGCTGGCCCAGAAAAACACATGTCTGAACAGAGATACTTCTGTGTGGCAAAGTAGCGCCCCCAGCAAACAGCATGCATGTATCTCATGCTTTTTGCTGACTTATAGAATAGGCCCATTTTTCGATCAGGAGAGCAATGAATAATTTAAAACATAAGAAAATAATTCTGACTTCACATTAATAGGAATAAATCACTTCAAATTTAAGGCAAAACTGTAAGAGCCCAAATGTCTCAAATATTTGGGGAGGCATATGACAAATACTAAAATCATAATAATTACATTACTACAAGTGTTTTATTAAATCAGTATGGGCATTTTTGTTAACTTTTTAACCAAATTTGGGAAGTTTTCAGTTGTTTCTCCCATTATTTTCTTTAGCCTCATTCTCTCTTTTCTTCTGGGGCTCCTGGTGTGTGCATGTATGTATTGGACCTATCTACATTATTGCTCAGTAGATGTCAGAAGCTCCGCGCATGTTTCTTCAATCATTGTTCTCTCATTTCTTTAGACTGAATAATTTCCATTTATCTATCTTCAAGCTCACAGAATCTTCTGCCATTTTTAATCTGCTGACTACGCCACACCCATAAAAATTTCAATGTAGCTGTATTTTTCAGCTGTATAATTTGCATTTAAAAAATATTTTCTTAAAAGCAGTTTTAGGTTCACGGAACAATTGATGGGGGGAGGGATGAAGATTTCGCACATAGCCCTCACCCCCATGCATGCACAGCTCCCCCATTATCACCTCCCCCACCAGATTGGTGCATTTGTTGCAATTGACAAACCTCCATTGACACATCATAATCACCCAAAGACCACAGTTGACATTAGGGTCCCCCTTGGTGGTGTACATTCTATGGGTTTGGACAAATGTATAATGATATGTATCCATCATTATGGTATCATACAGAATCATTCCACTGCCCTAAAAATCCTCTGTGCTCTGCCAATCCATCCCACCTCCTCTCCCCCAACTCCTGGCAACCACTGATCTTGTTACTGTCTCACAGAATGTCATACAGTATGTAGTCTTTTCAGATTGGCTTCTTTCACTTAGTAACATGCATTTAAGGATCCTCTGGGTCTTTTCATGTCTTGATATATCATTGCTTTTTAGCATCAAATAATATTCCATTGTCTGGATGTATCACAGTTTATTTATTCTTTTCCCTACGGAAAGATATCTTAGTTGCTTCCAAGTTTGGGCAATTACAAATAAATTTGCTATAAACATCTGTGTGAAGGTATTTGTGTAGGATTTACATTTTTTAGCAGTTTCTGTTTCTCTCCTGAGGTTACCAATCTGTTAATTGATTATAAGAATGCTTTCCTTCGGGTCCCTGAATATATTTGTGTTTGTTGCTTTAAAATCTTGTCTGCTAATTACAGCATCTGGGTTATCTGGGGGTGAATTTTTATGGCGTTTTCTATTCAATTTTGGTCAATCTTCTTATTTCCTCATATGTCTAGTGACTTTTAATTGCATTACATAATAAATGTTGTAGAGAGTATAGATTCTGTTCTATTCCTCTGAAGAGTGCTGATTCTTGTTCTCATAATAAACCTATGTGGACTCGAACTCTGTCTCTGCTGCAGTGGGCAGAAGCTGAAACCTTTGCTCTGTTAATTAAACTTCCAGCTTCTATTTTCTCATGGGGCTCACTGGCTCTCTCTGTGCATACACATAGTTTAGGAGTAAGCTTTCACCCCCTCTGTATCTCTCTCCTTTCCAGGGTTACCTCCGATCTTTGCAGCTGATGTGTCATCTGTCTACTCTGTCCCCTGACACTTTCAGCTAGTAAGGCTGTGGCTTTTTACTGCGTAAAATGCGTGGATTGGGGAGGACTTTCAGTAAAGAAAAACAACTCACAAATCTTGCTGTTGGTCTCTCCATCTTTCAAGGGTAGATTCTGCTCTGATTTCTGCCTGGTTTGGTCATCCTTAGTGCCTTAGTCTTTAAAAAACATGTTGTCTATATTTTCAAATTGTTTTCTGCAAGAGGGTAGTCTGACCATGCAACTCCTCCATAATTCCCTTTGTGTTAAATTTTGATGTCTCGAAATGGCTCCATAATTTTGATAGGACATGTTGGTAAAGATCAATGTTAAAGATGTGGGTTATTTTATACACAGAACTAATGAAGGCCAGGATTAACAGTGGACAGGGGCTGAGGTACACAGTGACTTACCTAGTATTTTTTTTAAAATAGGTTTTTAAAAAGGTAAACCTTAAGATATTGAAAGTATTTATTCATGTAATCATTTTATAAAAATCTGTTGAACAGAAATGTATAGGAAACACGTAAAACTTGGTGGATGGCTATTTCAGACGAGTCAGATGTGGAAGGAAGACTGTTCTCCAGGAGCTGAGAGTCCACAGGACGCCTGGAAGGTGTGGCCTACGTTGTGGAGGCGAACAAAGCTGCAGAGCAGAGAGGTTGTGGTCCTGGTCCTTTGTAAGAATATCCTTCACCACTGGAATAGCATGAGCGCCATGGTCTGGTCTAAATGAAAGTCATCAAGGAATAGTTAAACAGCAAGACCCCAAGTGGCTAAATGCTGGGGGAATAGGAAGAAAGATGGATAACTGTTTGAGACAGGAAATATTATAGGAGTTATGATTGTTGCACAATATGGAGCTCTTTATGAGGATACTCAGTAAGGTCCCCTGTTCTGCCTTACAAACACTGGAAGTTTCTCATTGGTGGGTGGGTGGGGTAGGGTAAATGTTTGGAAGTCGACAGCACTGTAGTCTCCAGAGGGCAAACATTCCAGGAAAGCAAACCTGAAACGTGCAGGTATTGTGTGATCTTCCAGCAGCCATGGCCAAGAAGGCTGGTCATTCTCTGTACACAAAGGAGAAATGACACGTGGTGATGAAGGCGGTATGGGCCCTGACAGCATGAGGCAGAGATTGTCGGGAAGAAGCGAAATCAGACATGCCTGGGTCGAAGACTTTCCTTAGAACAAACACCACACTGCAGGTTTCATCACGTCTCGGGTGCATGAGGATTTGACATCTGTAGAAGAACCACAATAGATAAGAAGGTAGGTTGATAGGTGGATAGGTGATAGATAGATAATAGGCATATAGATATCTAAACACAAACACACACATGCATATGTGCATATGAAATGGGGCTTCAATTCACTGTCAGAATAACACATATAGTTCACATTTTGTCTGTCAGTTCACTGTTTCTCAGTTCTTTTTTTTTTTTTTATGAAGAAGCTCCTCTAAAATGTGTTACTGAATTAGACTCAAGACTCAAAGGAAAATTGTTTCAAGATTTTGACTCTAGAATGAACAAGCCAGTTTGGCAGCACCCTGTACAGACTACCGGCTAAATACATAAAACATTATGTGGGTGTGCAACAAGTTGTAATTAAAAGGAATGATTATAAAATGGAGATGGAGAAATTTTTTAAACAAATTTTTATCAATTCAGTGCAAATCACAAAATAATATATTGAGTTCTGATAGGAGCTTTGTCTGTCTGTATGCTACAGTGTAACTAAGCCCCATAGATGAGGGATCTGTGACATTTAAAGTGGCAATAAATCCTAATATCTCTGGACAAGAGAGAACAACTTCAAGAGCTAAGATGTTCTACAAGGCTGTACAAAGCAAATGCATAAAGAGATTCTGAGATCAGTGAACTTGTACGCTTGGTATGTGCCTGTGCATCGATGAGTTGAGTGTATGGATGGAAATAATTGTACCTGAAATGAATAACTTCTTGGACGCCATACTAACACATTTCCTTCCATCTACGTACCAGTTGAGCATTGATATCTTCTGGCTTAGGGTTCCAATAACTACCTTCATGCTTCTCCTAGAATTCCACCCCAGTCCTGACGCTACATTTCTCCCATCACCTGACTTCCCCTCCTTTCCTAGAATTTACACGCAGTCAAGCTGAATTTTAGAAGTTTTTGATGTTGGGTAAAGTAAAAGTATAATAGTTTGAATCAGTAAAGGTTATAAGAAGTTTTCAATCTAATCTATTTTAACAAACATTTATGGATGTATGACATGTAGAAGAGTACACAAATCATAACTGTGTAGCTCAGTGAATTTTCACAAAGGTATTGCATCTGTTTAACCACAGCCCAAGTCAAGAAATAAAACACCAGCTGTACCACTTTAGCTTCCGGTGTATCTCTCAATTATTATCGCCGCTCCACAGGTAGTTGCTGTCCTGAATTTTAAAACCATAGGTTAGTTTTGCCTGTTATTGGACTTTCTGTAAATTAAATGATGCCGAATGTACTATATTTTGGTTCATGTTCTTTCCCCTACTGTTAGGAGATTCATCCATGCTATTGCATGTAGGTGTAGTTCATTTTCATTTGCCGTACAGGACTTCATTTTATGGACATAACAAGCTTGTTCATTTTTATTTATTATTTTTTATTATTTAAAAATTTATTATTCATATTTATTATTCATTCTCGTTGATGGATATTTGGGCTGTATTTTAATTTTTGACTACCATAAATAATACTGCTATGAACATTCTTGTACAGGTTTTTGGGTGCACACAAGTATACTTTCTATATGTCCCTAGGAGTGTAATCTCTGGGTCATAGGGTAGGCATATGTCCAGTCATAGTAGCTACTGCTAGACAGTTTTCCAAAGTGACCGTACAGTTACACACTCACAACAGTGCATGAGAGTTCCAGCATTCCACATCCTTGCCAACTCTTGCTATTGCCAGTCTTTTCTGTTTTAGTTTTTCTGGTGATTATATAGTAGTAACGTATAGTTTTAATCTGCATTTCTTTGATGACTAAGTCGCTAAGGACATTTTGTGTATTTATGGAACAATCAGATATCCTATTTGGAGAACTCTTTTTGCCTCGTTTTCTGTTTGGTTGTCCACATATATTTTTCTTAATGGTTTGTAGGATGTCTCTACATAATGTTTAAAAGGAGGTACACGGTGATAAGGGGTACAGCGTAGCTCCACATTTGAACCATTTTTCCTGGGGGCTCCCTGGAAGTCTTACAAGATGGCAGGTTAAGTATATTTCTACCACTTTGGGGGTATTCCCTTGGCAGGCCCAGGCCCAGGCCCAGAATGAGGTGAGAATGGACAGCCTCAGTGGGATGCTCACCTCTATGCTCGCCCTGAACAAATAGGAAGAAGCTAGTGTTCAGCTGGTGCTCAGTTAGGAATGTCTGTCCCGGGCCAGCCGAGTGGCGCGTTGGTTAAGAGCTGGCTTGGGACACCAGAGGGCCCCGGTTTGGATCCCACATATGAGGGCCAGTGACACTGCCCTCCACAGCTAAGATGCTGAACAACAGCTCAACCTGGAGCTGGGCTGCCGTGAGTCGCCGGCGACGGCGTAGGCTGCAGCCCCTGTGGCAGTGGGTTGCCATGGGCTACCGTGTGTAGCCAGCAGCCAGCGTGAGCGGCCAGCAGCCGCAGTGAGTGGCCGTCCAGAAGCCAGCGACTGATCTGCCTCACCCGGGAAGAGCACAATGATGGTGTGAACTTGGGCCAGTGAAGTAACGTCCTCCACAACTAGACCGAAGAACAAAAGGACAGCAACTTGTCTGTTTCCCTTTCCCCAATTCCCCAGCGCTGTTCCCATCCCCCAATTCCCCAATAAAAATCTTTAAAAACAAAACAAAAAAGATGTCTGTCCCAATGATTACAAGGAGACTAATAGCCCCTTGAAACTGGCCCCTGGTTGGCAACATTCACCAAACGTCCTGTGTTCCGGCTGAAATAGTAGGGAAATGAAAATCTCCCATGTCCCACAAAGAGTTGGGAGTCCCAGAAGTTAAAGGACACTTGGATGCCAACATGTCTAGATGAAATTGTCCCCTGACAGATGGGGGTCCAGCTCTGTCTAGACACATCCAGTGACTTGAAGCTTCAGCCTATATTTTTTGAGACAAACTGACCCATTATTGGTCAGCTTTAATTATGAGAAAATTCTGACCTGTATTCTTCTGAAGTGTGGTTCTCTGTTGCTCCTGCCCACTGACCTTCGCTCTGCCCCCTGGAGGTCAGGGCCTATGGGAACTTGCTTCGTGTTTCTCGTGAGAGTTCTACGAATATTTCAAGACAGCCATCGTGTCACTATGACGTCTCCATTTTCCCTTTAGACTAAAAATAAAACTAGCCTCCTTAGAATAAACATCTTTAAGCAGAGAAAAAAATACGTAAAATACCACAAAGAATGCACTAAGATCAAAACCAAGTTATTGAGGATATTTTCTTGTTTGGTAACATCCATCATTTCTTTCTTTGTTTATTTTTCCTCTTATTAAACAGCGATTCCTAAGTGGCTCCCGGTAGGCCCATTAAAATCTTTAATTTCCTTTATTGCAGGTAATGCCCCTCATTTTGTAGACTGGTTTCCTTCCCGCCTATCTACACCTGCTGTTGCCTTTTTTGGATTATAGTTAACAGGATAATTTGCAGTGGGGCTCTTTTAAGTGTGCGACCCTGGTGAATAGCAAAGCCCTGCTCAAATTTTACTTGTGCGTTTGTTGTCCCTATTTCACGGTAATTTGCAGAACCATTTTGATATGTCTGCTCATTTACGTGAGGAACTGTCATTCATTGTTCTGTTTCCTGGAATTCCAGAACTTTCATGGGCAGTTCTGAACATAGACTGCACTGTGTGCTTCAACCTTTAAGAGCAGAGAGGAAAAAAAAACACTAGAAGGAGATTTGTTGATTCACAATGGTGAAGGAACACTCTGACTCTTTGGAGCAGTTCTTTTTTAGTCGTGAAATTGCCCATTTGTAAGCACTGATTCATGCAATAGTCAATAAATATTTATGAAGTGCCTGCTTCGGTCAGGCGCCAGGCTAAAGCGCTGAGGATACAATAGTGAAAATTGCCCTCCGTGAGCTTAGCTGCTGGCGAGGAGCCTGGTAAACCAGTTTTTGATATAATACAATGTGCACAGTAGAAGGTGCTCAAAAAATGGTAGCCGTCACCTCTGCTGCTGGTACTACTATTACCATTACTGCCACTACTAGTGCTACTATTACCACTACTGGTGCTGCTGCTACAATTAATACTACAACTATTACTACTACTATTACTATACTTACTAGTACTATTTGTTTCTATTACTATTACTACAACTACTATGAATGCTATTGCTACTACAATTACTACTATGATTATTGCTACTACTACTGCAACTACTAGTACTAGTTGTGTTTCTACTATTACTGCTGCTGCTGCTGCTGCTGCTGCTGCTACTACTACTACTACTACTACTACTATTACTCCACCACTATTTCAGTCCTGCCAACTGAGTAACGATATGACCTTTGACACATTACTTAACCTATTTGGATTTTTCCTCCCCTGTAAATTCAGAAGTAGATACATGTTTTTATCTGCAAGATGCCCCTACATGTTACCCCCCCCCCACCTACCCTCCCAGAAAAGGTAAAGGAGATCAGTATACAAATATTTTGGAGAATGTTATTTTTTAAAAATTTACTTATAAAGAATTAATGTGTTAATATGCATGATGAATCCCTAAGAGTATGCACCAAAATTATTTGGCTGTGAAATACTTTTGTGTGGTGTGTGTGTGTGTGTGTGTGTGTGTGTGTGTGTGTGTTTCTCAGTATTAACAAGACCAGCTTCTCAGAAGTAATTAACACCTCTTGTTCTGGGGCGCAGATATTTCTGCCCCTTCAGTACTGAACTATGTGATCTCCTAAGGACTCTCCGCTTTAATGTTCTATGATTCCATCATATCTTAAAATCCCCTGGTACTAGGGCGACCATACACCCCAGTGTGTGTGTGATGAGTTAATATCAGTAGTGCTCCATTTTTCTTGAAGACATTTCCACTTTGAACAATAAGCAACACTGTCCCTGTGCCTAATGCAGTGGCCCTAACTCACTCTCCTTGAGGTGCCCCAGCACGTGGCTTGTGATGCCCAGAGTTCCTTGGTACAAAACACCCATTGGGTATTGAATAACGGAATGTGTTCCTTCCTCTAATAATGCCTCCTCTCAGCTGATCACCTCCATTTCCTTCATGTAATTCTGTTTCGCGGGAACGATGAAGGGCATTATAGTCCATCAGCTGTGGCCAGGCAGTAAACATTTGTTGGGCATCTCCTGGGCACCTAGCCCCTTGACAATTGCTATGACATAAAAACAAATATGAGGCATATCCTTGCCTTCAACGTGCTTAAAACTAACATTGTTGGGTGTGGAATATGATTGGCAAAGCATTTTATAAGGTAATAATTTTATAAATTGACCAACAGTCTCTATAACGATTAATAAGATGAGTCAATTATGTTTATTAGCTCTACTTTTGGAGTGGTTTGTGTGTGTGTGTGTGTGTGTGTGTGTGTGTGTGTGTGTGTTTAGCAAATGCAACAATAATCCAAATAAGAGTATATGAATTAGATCATAGCTACTTGGCTCCTAAAATTCCATATTTAATTTGTGACATTTACTTGATATTATTAACTAATAGTTTTCCCATGCTTTTCACTTCCCATCTTTCCCCTTGTTTCGCACGGCTGTGATATGCGCTGGTCTCAGAGGGAGGGAAATGAGGCCTGGAACAAAAGGGAAATTGAATTTCTGGATGGATTCCTTAGACAAGTAATAGAAACAATAGCCAGAGAGCCAAACTGTCTCTGATTTATAAGAACCAGACCTTACTGAGAAAATAATAGAAGAATTTTAGGGGTCTAAAGCAGTTAGGATTTGAATATCAAGAACTAAGCTGAGAACACTATGCATAGAATAGATCCACTAAGTGCTTTGAAGGGAAAAGGAAATTAGGCTGCAATCTAGTCATTTTTCCTCCCCCAAAGGAAATGTAAACTCAATAGTAGGCTGACGTAGGAGTGTCTGCAGGAGGAAGATGGAGACATGGGCCCTCAGTGTGCCCAGGAAGGTCTGCACTGTTCACTCCTTATTCACTAAGCCCCATCCCCCCTGGGTGGGGGGGAGGAACAGAGACCTAACAGATGCTTGGGGGGACTCAAGAGCAGGAAGATCGCACCTCACTTTCCGGGAAGACTAATGGTCATTTAGAGAAACTCCAGGTTCAGAACAGTCCTGGAACTCTAGAGCTGCTAATCTGGACAGCAAATTAGCAACCCCTGAGGGAACTTTCTAGCTGGACCGTCTGGCAGCCAGGAGAAGTTGTGCCGTTCCCAGCACGGTGCGAGGAATGCATCTGGAAGTTCCGAACACCCCTCTTCCCAAAGAGGGTAAAGACGAGCTGAGAAACCCAGGGGATGGGAGCAGCCTGGGGCTGGGCAAGGATGGACAGATTGGGGAGCGGCCGGGGCAGAGCTCCCTGGGGCGGCAAGGTCCACCTGAACCTCAGCTGGTGCCGTAGTTCAACATCAGCAGAGCAGGTGACACCAGTGGGAAGCTGTGAGGACAAGGGTGGCACAGGGACCAGGAAGTCTGTCCTTGATGCAGGAACCACATCTAAGCTTCTGGGAAATACGGGGAGAGACTGGGGGAATGATGGGGAGAAGGGAGGAGGAAATTTGAGTTGACTACTTTTGCAAAAGTAGAGACTTGTTTAAACTCAAGGGGTTGTGTTTTGTTGAACTGGCAATTTAAATAAAA
The DNA here is from genome assembly GCF_001890085.2 of Hipposideros armiger. Taxonomy (NCBI): domain Eukaryota; kingdom Metazoa; phylum Chordata; class Mammalia; order Chiroptera; family Hipposideridae; genus Hipposideros; species Hipposideros armiger. Next base: position 159,473 of record NW_017732167.1, read on the forward strand.
ATTTTCACCATCCCCCTGAGCTGAGAGCTTGAAAAACAAAGCATATCTGAGTTGTGGTCCTAGATACAGAGCCTGTCCACTGATTCTGGCTGAGGGGTCCCTGGAGGGTTCCACAGGCACGGATGTCACACGGAACAAATAACACAGTTCATTCAGTCTGCCTTCTTTGGGATTGGGTGACTTCCAGCTCTTTATGGCTTTTCACACCACGTGGTTTGCACTGACAACTATGCTGACAGCCGCACTCCAGGACTCGGGTTCCTTGGTTTGGGTCCGAATGACGTGATAGGTCGGAAACCTGGCGGTTTGTATGCGAGACCATTGAGGCTTCGGACTCATTGAAACATGTGCATGTTTCATGTTTCAGTAAAGTGGGACATTCTCTCCACCAAGGGCATTGTGTTCCTGGCATCTTGTGATGTATCTAAATAATCTTGAAAAGGGTCGAGAAAAGTCTCAGTAGATAATAGCAAATCAGCACAAATATCAGTAATAACAGAACATTTCCCTCTCACCCGCCCCTTTCTTCTCTGTGGAGCAGAAACACCGGTTGGCCAGGCTGAGCCTGACTCGAGTGCATTTACTGGAGCAATTTTTGTGCCGCACTGATTTTCAGCATCTCAGTGAAGGCGGCCTAAAATATGACTTTGTACATCAGAAGCAGCATTTTGGCTTCCAGCCTTGATCACACCAAGTCAGAGAGAAAAGAAAGTCAGGTTGCTTAGATGAAAGAGGGATGCTTGAAGGAGGGGAGTCTGACGACCGCTGAGGAAGAGGGGAGGAAAACAAGACGAATGACAGAGCGAAGCAGGGGAAGGGGAGCAAGGAGACAGAACCTGAGTCATCTAAAGATGTGAACTGGGAGACCCAAGGGACCCGCAGCACAGAGATGCTGAAGTGCGTGTGCAGAGATGGGAGGGTGAGGTGTGGGCAGCGGGTGCAGGGATGGAGTGTGAGTGGACGGAGCCCCACCTGCCGGCCCAAGGCCCAGGACACCCCAGCGTCCTGCTCTGAATTCAGATCAGTGCTTGTTTGCGCTGCCATCGGGCCTCAGGAGGGCACATGGGGTGTCTTCCTCCTCTTTCTTCTCTCTGCTTATTGGTGGCATGATGCTGAAAAAGCCCCTGAAACTTACCTGCTCTGGTATTGCTCTATCGGCTTTATTGATATACATTTAAATCTTCCTTTTATTGTATCCTAGGGTGGTAGGAGATACTAAATTATATCTGCGAGGTCTATGCAGCTGTTACATAATTGTCACATGCCCCATCACGCTTTATTGCCCGACAGTTGACTGCTCTGGGAGCGGTACCTGTAAGGTATTTAAAAAAAAAAGAAATAATGTTATTAATAGTTTGATGGCAAGAGGCTCGACATTATTTCAAAACAAACTTTGAACCACTGTTTTATTTTTTTTTTAACAGAGCTTAAGCCTCTCTGAGTTTTGAGCAGCTGGATCGTTTCGTGCATTTACGGCGAAGGTTCCTTGAATGCTTCATTGTGGCGCTTCCTTCCCACTGGTAAATTATGCACATTTATGTGGCAGTTAAACTCTCAAACGGCCCCGTGGAGGCGTGGATTGCATGGAGCTGAGACTGCCTGCAAATGCCTTTCAGGTGGCATCAGCCAACCCACTGGGCGAGCTATATTTCCCTTCCTTTCCAAAACATAAAGCAAAATAAAAACCAAGCACCAATAACAACAACCAAAAAGCCACATTCTTCCCAGGGATATGCTGAAGTGCTTCTGATTGTGATAACCAGGTTGCTTTTAATATATATTAGTTGATCCCTCCTTTGTGCTTTCACAGTACTTTATGTGGGTTTCCATCCTTAAACGTAGTAATCACTTTGTTTACTCACTTAAAAATACTTTCCTGTTTCCCTTTCTCCATACTCTTTGTGAGTTCTTGGGGTGAAAGGTGAAGCCCAAGAGCCATGGAGGTTAAGAGCAAGATTACCACAGGCTCAGAGGCAAACCGCGGCTGGCTGCATCATGGCTGTGTGACTCTGGGCAGGTTATTAGCCTCTCTGAGCCTTTTTTTACATGCAAAATCGGCCAGCGCCCACCACCTTTGTCTATGGAAGATTCTATAACAGATGTAAAACTGCCTATCTCAGAACCTAAAGCAGTGTAGGTGCTCAAGAGCTGTTTGCTGAGTTGAATAGAATTAAATGAATAATTTGCTTTATTTCAATACAGGCCATTGTCAATTAAAAAGGGTTCCCATGACAGCAAAATGAAATACTGAAAACTAAAAATGTGTTCCCTAGAAATACTGCTTCATGCTGCATTTTAGAAACCCTCCTTATTTTATTCCTATAAAAAATTCTCTTGGATTGATTTGCTATGTCAAGCACCTACCTTAATTTCTGGAACCAAAGTTTCGTTTTGCTATTATTATATGTCTTTTAAGAAGCATTTCATGAGTTGTCTTTGAAGTCCACACGTATCAGTATTTGTGAATTCTGGAAAGTGCAAGTAAAGGGTGTTGGGCTTTTGGAAATGGGGTTGATTACAGCGAGCCCTGGAGATTTGACATGGAATTGTCTCTCGAGAAAACTGACTTTCGTACATCCACGCCAAGAAGGGCATATCAGGGCCTGTCCACTCAGCTCCGGAGAGTTGTGAGGGGATGAGGGTAGGGTTCTAAAGGGCGTAGTGTTAGTGTGGGGGTTTCTCCTGAGACTGGACCTGGGCTGTCTTTAGAGATAAATAGGGGCGCTGTCCGGGCTCAGCAGGTCACTGTGGGCTGGTAGGGGACATGGCTTCGGAGCTTGTCACTTGCAGTTTCCCCACTGTGGAGTCACATGGCACCGATGGCAGCTCCCTTCCGCACACACATTAAATGTGACACTGAGGACAGCACATGCAGGGCCCTGGTCTGGTTCTGGGGTCACAGAAGGAGTCTGCCTGGCCTCCATCTTTAAAAAGCCTTGGTAAGCTCTAGAAGGCGGCCACTTACCTTGTTTTTCCTCCATTTGAAGTAATTTAAACACTATTCACTTGTTGACATACCAAGGCAGTCCAGACTCTTCCACAGTGTCACTTACGTGGTCAGGGGTTGGAATCGTCTTCTGTGATCTTTTCTTTCTGCCGTGGTTTGTTTAACAGCGAGTGACTTCTTGGTCTGCCTTTACACACCAGGAGTTAGTTATATACACTAGTGTGTGCTGTGCACATTAGGGCCAGAGGTCCTCAAGGTCCCTGGCACCCCTCTCCGGACAACTCCCCGAAAAGGGACATTCTTCCAGGGTGGATTTTAAGTTCCTGTGAACTTTCTGCCCAGCATTTGAAACAGAAGTGCATAGAAGGCTCATTTGCAAGAAATTTATAAGGTATGTGGCCCAACTTTGGGTATTCTTCCCCTCCTGAAAGGTCCAAAATCCACATTTATCATGCACCCACTTGCTCCGAGTGTATAATTAAATACTGAACTCTATGTGATGTCCCAGCTTATTACTTTAGAAGCCCCAGAAAAGCTTTAAAACCAGACACTAACAAAGGCAATAAAGATAAAGGGTATAATAAACCAGGGGAAAAACATAAAATAAAAAATATATAAAAGAAAAATTAGTAGGTAAACAGCATGTTGGAAAGACAGGAAGTCTTTCCAGAAAAACTAATCAATGAAGGAAAATAATTAGTTCAGGGAAGGTTGACTTATGCTAATAAAAATCGCCGTTAAAGAATTAAATTGACAAAAAGCCAATTAAAAAAGGAAACCTGAAACAATAAAAGCATACAGTTGCTTTATGCTATACATAATTCCAAGTTAAAAGTTTTGTGCTGATAGAGAGGCCTCCTTTGAACCAAAGACCGAGCCAGCATCAAGGCCAAGGCTGCCTGTGCTGCCAAACGCTCCTGTGAAATGTGCTCATGGAAAGTGGATTGTGAAGGTGGGGACCTCAGTGTTTTTCTGATTTACTAGAAATGTACATGCACAGCTAAGCTAATGAAAGAGAGAGGTTGCTTCTTGGAAGCAATTTCTATTCTTTCATCCTGAGCTCCACTAGACAGGGTGCCCGCTGAATTTCAAGGGGACCCCATCTAAGGTCATGAACGCCATGGGAAGTCCAGGTCCCCCAGTCCTTGCAGAGCCCGTGTGGAGCTGCCCTTTCCAAGAGTTGGAGCTTTCTCCAAGCAAGCGGACTCTACTGCCTTCAGCGACCACGCTTTGGAGCTGTGGTTTCCTGAGCCAGGCCCCTAGAAGCTTACAGCGAGGCCTCCACGGGCAGTGGAGGCACAGAAAGTGCCTGTGCACAGCATCCTGTCCTCAGCCTTCCTCCCGGGTCACTGTCAATATGGCAGAGGGCACTGTTGGACCCTTGGGTATTTTTCTAGTTGATAAAAAAGTGATGGCAGTGGGAGAAGAAACATTTTACTGGGAAGTTGGGGAAGAAAGAAGACAATTGGGAAGGCTTCACGCTTTCACTCCTCCCTCTTGTGGTTTTCCCCCTCTCCTACTCTCTGGGCTACTGTTCCTGGTGGGGCGATTGCCTGAGCTCCGGGCCGTAATCTGCGTTTCTCTTGATGCTTGTGGAGGCGGTTCCTATGTTCGGGTTTTTGATTGATAATCAGAATGTAAGGATGAGTTTAAGGACTGACCATATGAATATCTATATTATGGTTGAGTAATATTTGATGTTCAAGGTTATGCACTTAGTGGGCAAATGCTCACTGAGTACCCACTTTACTCCTGGCTTAGGTATTGGGCCTAGAGCAGAGACTAAGACAGACAAGGGCCCAGTGGGGAAAGATCAACAATAAGATATAAATCAATGTAATGCAAGTATTTGGTCAGCAGGAGAGCTGAGAGGGACAGCAAGGTGTCTGGAAAGCACAGAGGGTGCTCTGGTGGCCACATCAGGCTGCGGGCCACGGGAAGCAGGGCGTGCGTGACGTTCGAGACCTAAATCACAAGAAGGAGCCAGCCTGACAAGAGGGGCGCGGTAGCTAAGACCTCAGTGGGAACTGGTTTGCTGTCTTGAGCTGAAGAAGCCAAGCCAGCGGGACTGGAATGTTCTGGGCAAGGGAGAGGGAGGCATGGGGTGAGCTCAGGAGGTAGGGAGAAGCTGGCTGCAGAGCGCTGTCATAGGCAGATGTGCAGATGATCAGTGACAGCGCCATGATGGAAGCTTTATACAGAGCAACCAGTGCTAAGCAGTGGCTACTTTGCACAAGACTGGGTCCTCTGTGCTCATATTGCTCATCTCTAGGATGGCCTGGTAGATATCACAATCCTTGTGCAGATGGAAAGGCGTTTCTGAGAGGCTCAGGACTGCATGGTAGGCCAGCCAGCTCCTAGGTGGCAGAGCTGAGATGTAAATACAGCCGGCCCGCACAAAGCCTTACCTCAGACCTCCCCAGAGGGCTCTCTGGTCACCTGGGGCTTCTTTCCTGCAGATGCCTACTGACCCAGGCATCCGGGTCAGTAGGTCTGTGCTGGGGCCCAGAGACCAGGGCACGTCCTAGAATCTCCCCAGGGTATCCTGAGGCCAGTTGACATTTCTAAAATAAAGTTCACCCTGATGTTTTCTAGAAGACTTGAAATACTCGATCAAGCAAGCAAGCAGACAGAAATGAACGTTCTCCACCCTCATGTCTGAAAGGAGTGGGGTGCACTTTTGAAATGCAGTCAAATGCATGAGGCAGGTTCCTCCCTCCCTGCTGAACCCCAACAAGCAACTGTAAGATGCTCAGTGCAGGGACCTTGTCCCCTGCTTCCTTAAAGCTCTTCCCCGCTTTCCTGAGGGCATTGGGCAGCCCAGACACTCACAGGAGCTCAGAACGGGAATGCCAGGTTTTTCACTAACAGAATATTTTCCTGCAGAAGCAGGGATGTGGAGCAGCGGTAGTGAGGTGGCAGATGGGGGTCTTCTGGTGGGAAGCCCAGTCTCCCCCAGGGCCCATTACAGAGTTGTGCTGTCACAACGGCAGGGCTTCCAAGTCTGTAGCAATGGCTTTTGTTCCAGCTCACTCTCTTATCTTCAGCTGCTTGGTAGATATGTCGTCTCTATTATAGGAAGAGCAGCCGTAGCTCCCTTCTAAAGGGTATTTAGTGCTACGTCTGGAAACAGATTGCTTCCCTATAGCTGTCTGTGATCAGAAGGAAAATGCCAGGCAGGTTGAGAAGAGATTTCTCTACAAGGAACTTTGAAGAGTCTGTTTGATAAGGAGGCTCTGTTTGTTGTTTGGATAACAGAAGTCTGTGGGGATGACTTTTTTTACTGGTTTGAAGTGCTTTATTGATATTCATGACAAAACGTAAAATGAGCAATTCCATATACATGTTCATTTTCATTTTAAATATTTTTGAGCTTCTACTGTGAGTAAAATGGTCATCTACCAGAGGTGATTCAGAGATGCATCCTCTTATTAGTATGGGTGATGTGTAGGAGAAAAGAGATACATGCACTATCTAGACAGCAAGTAGAAAGTCATGCCCAGGAAAGGCGAGAAGGCCACCATTAGAGGCGGAATTTGTGATAGCTCTGCTGAGGGGATCACATTTAGGCTGTGTCTTAAAGAACATGTATCAATAGACATTGAGACTTCACTTGTTCAAAACTGAACCATAATCTTGCCCCTTCTCCCGCCCCCACAGCCCTCCTCACATCACTCAGTGGTGACTCCCGGTCCCTCCCATAGCTCAGGCCATAAACATTGGCATTAGTTTTGACTCATCTTTATCTCTTACACCCCATTTTCAATCCATCAACCAACCGTATTTGCTGTATCTTCAGAACAGGTCTTGATGAGGCTTAGACAGAAGAACAATGTTGGTAGTGCAGCCAGAATTAGAATCAAATTCTCTTAGTCCAGAGTTCATCCTCTGTTCTCCCCAGGGGTTGGATGGGTATAGAAACTTTATTCTGTGCTTAGAGGCTGATGCCACAGGAAGGGGATTATTGACAGGTAGGTTGAGAAAAGATCAAGGAGGGCTAAAGCATTTGGTTTCATTGCACAAACCTTAGAGATGTTTAATATTTGGGGGTAGGGTAATGGCGGAATCTAAACTCCACTTCAGGAAGTTTCATTTGGCCATAGAGTGTGAGATGGCTTGAAGAGAAATCTCCTGAAGTGGAGCCTATTACAACAGCGCTGAGACACTCAGTGAGAGTTGTTGTATTGGGAGCCGGAGGGGAAGCAATAAAATCGGGCATATCCGAGGTCGGTTAAACGTAACTGGCAACTATTGGCTTTGGAGGGAAAGAAGAAAGACATGAAGATAATGATTTTCCCCCCACTTTCTTGAAGTATAATTTACATATGATAAAATGTGCTAAGATTGGTGTTTTGGACCTGTGTATAGGAAAAGATGGTGATGTCATTAACAGAACCTCATTTGGAAAAGAAAATGAGATGTTCATTCAAATGAGATGTTGAGGTACGTGTGGGTCATCATGCTGAAGTTATTGCATCAGGCAGTTAGAGACACGAGAATAAAGAGGTGTGGCTCAAGTTACAGTTACTCATAATCACTCAACATTTGTGCCATCAATCGTTTGGACTAAGTAATCTGAAATTTTCCCTTCAGTAAACACCTAGACAATCTGATTATATATATATATATATATATATATATATATATATATATATATATATATATATATAGAGAGAGAGAGAGAGAGAGAGAGAGAGAGAGAGAGNGAGCTACTCAGCATGGGCGTGTCCATTCTGTTTCTCAGTAAGTGTGGAAAATGTGGCCCGGAGTTTTCTTACCGATATTCTAACAAGTTGGCAAACGTCCTGTGTTTTTTCTTACAGAGCACAGGCTCTTCATTAATATTTTGGAGATATATATATTGAAAGTGTTTGTTGGTCACTAAGCATTAAACCCAGTACATTGTTACCTCAAAAATTTGGAAAATTTCTTTTTTCAGAGCCAAAAAACAAAGCAAAACAAAACAAAACAGTATTGTGAAAATTCATTAAATTGCAAAGGAGGGATTTATTTCTATGCTAGTCCTAAAAAATGGCTTTAGCATGTTTTGAACACAATCCAGGAGAGAAGAAGAAAACTAACAGAAAACACTGTTTATTTGATGAAAGCGTTTCAGGGTGGCCATCTGATGTAACATGTGTTAGTTTCTCCCAGCATGCCTGTGGGTTTTCTCTCTGCTCAGCCTATGAGATTAACGATTTCATAGAGGAAAGAGTTCAACCTCAAAATTTAAATCTTTATCCTAATTAACAGACACGCTGGGGGCACTGGCTCCGCCTTCAGTTCCTTTAAGCAGTGAGTCATCACAGAACCTCATCTAAGCTGGAGCGAGGTGCTTCAGGGCCTGGAAGGGGCCTTGGCATGTATGTGAGTTACGGACTGAGCTGAAAACGGCAAAACGAGTCAAACAGGTCTTTTCCAACCTCAATTATCAGGCAGACCAGAATCCTAAGCAAACAGTAGAAAAGCAGTTCAGGGAGGCAGGGACCTGCCTGAGACTCGGGCTCAGAAGTTGGGACGGGCGACTGGGGGTACAGTTTTGGGGTGTCCACCTCTGGACTGTGGGTGGCATTCTATTACAAATGGCCGCAGGTCTCTACCCGTGAGGCTTCACCATGCCAGCCTTCTGTCTAGGGAGTAAGGGTGTGCCGCTTTGCACGTGTTCATTTTCTTCTACCCAAGTGATTACTGTGCATGACGCTCAGGTGAGGTAATATTTGCTAAACAGGGAAAGATTCTCACTTTCAGTTTTTCAGTAAAATAGTAACACTAGGTTCTTCTATGACTTTCCCTTTGTCTTATTTTTCTGTGAAGTCTTGTCAGGGGAGAGTGGTGCTCTGTGTGTTCTGAGGCCGGGTGGAGTTTTGAGCAAACGGGAAGCAGCTGAGTGAGCCCCGTGTGCTATGAGTGACCCCGAGGCCCGTGGCCTGGTCGGCGGTGTGGCTCTGCTTTCGGGGCAAACCTCTGCATCAATTTTACTCTCGTTCCAAAGTGTTACTTCCAGCTGCCGCTCAACAAAGGCAGCTTTCCTGGGGCCTTTGCTAATGAATCTAATGTTATAGCCACGAAAGAAGCTGTGAGAACCAAAAGTTCTAGAGGGAAAGCAGTACTCTCTCTTCTTCCAAGTCGAGTTGTTAAGGTAGCAACTCTTTTCTCCAGCAGACGCATATTCATGTGAGCCCTGATTTAGTTCTTTCACTGGCACCTTTTGAATTGCCCATCTATCAAGGCATTTGCTTAATTTCAGGAGCTCAAAACCCTCATTTAGGTTTCTTTTCAGCAGTAACACTGCACACACTTTCTTTGTGCGTTATCCGATTCAGAAGGGCACGTGCTGCTTTTAAACTGTGTTGAGCCTCAATAGTGAGAGACTAAGAAATATGACTCTGGCCTTGAGAACCAGGCTGCGGAAGCCATGGAGGTGCTGGCGACGGGGGTCCCAGGCCTGCTTGCTCTCTCAGGGGTGCTCCTTTCCGCCTTCCCTTGTGAGCATTCCTCCTCAGGGTCCAGAGTCCTCCCTTCCATGAAAACTGAGGTCATGTAAATTGCAGTGTAATTCCCAGCCCCTTTTTCAAAAACCTGGGAATGCTGCTGCCTCAATCAACCAGACTTGAGTGAATATGGATAATTGGTTGGGTTGTTATATGGGTAAATAGATGCTCATCTCTGTGCAGCTCACTACTCGGAGTCTGTTAGTGGCAGTTTCCAATGGCAAACAGGATATGTGAGATGAGCAGACCTTTTACCCCCCAAATCTTCCCAGTTCCAGCTGCCGCATCTACAGCAGCGAGCAGATCCTCAAAATTATAACGCTTCTCCACCCCACGTGGCGTGGTGGACAACTTCACCACTCACCCTGAACAAGGTGGGGAGACACCTCCTCCTCCCTGGGGGCCTCCCTGCTCACCGCCGGGCTTGAGTGGTGGGTGGTGTGTGAACATTTCAGTGAGTGAGAAGTACCAGAGGGCACAGAGTCACTGATTCTTTACCGATTCGTTTGCTGATAAGCTAGTATGTGAAACATGGACTAGGCCCCTGGAAAGGTAAATAAGAGAGATTCAGGCTTGCAAAGCACTCACAGTTCACGGAGGCTCATAACAGTAACTGATGTTAATATAATAATTGTATGCAGTGTAGATGCGTTTGTCTAAAGTGCTTCGCACACTCAGAAAAGTTAGCTATTGGCTTTGTTGTTGAAAAAACCTTGAAAAATGTTGAAGTGAATTTTTACTATATAAGTAAAATGAAAGTATTGGTGAGGTTCAGTACAGAAAGGAGACGGGGTCACATGATGACTTTTGTGGGTCCTAGAGACTCTTGTCTCTGCGG